>NW_009714177.1:22799-32761 GCF_000703405.1 Apaloderma vittatum | reverse complement strand
CTTCCCCTTCCCTCCGCTTCCCTTCCCTTCGCTTCCCTTCCCTTCGCTTCCCTTCGCTTCGCTTCCCTTCGCTTCGCTTCCCTTCCCTTCCCTTCCCTTCCCTTCCCTTCCCTTCCCTTCCCTTCCCTTCCCTTCCCGACTTAAGAATTCAACTGCCCTTTGCACTACTAAACTCTATAAATTTGCACATATTTAATAGGACAGATTTCAAGAAATGGATATTTAGCTCTTCTATTTTTATTTGGAATCCATAAAAACATTTTAGCTAGGAAGGCATTGGCATTTTTATATAGATCTTCAATATTAAAAACGTGAAGCCCTTTTTAGGTGAAAAAACAACATTCATTTTGTATGTGTGTGTGTGTTTTCAGTTTGGAAGACGGCTTCTGTATCTTGCACACTATTTTGTATCTCATCACATTTTATTAGTTCCTTTGACCATTGCATTGAAATGCAAAAGAAGTTTAACACATAAGAAAAAAATCTTTCTTTGCATTACTGCCGTCTTACTAGTTAATACATTTATTTGAACTCATAATATACATTCCAAATTATTTTGGAGAACTGAAAACACGAAGAAGTGTCACTTACTTATAAAAATGTGTTATGTTATACACTGAAGCCACTTTAAACTCCACAGGAAGCATTCATATCTTGCAATCATTACAATGATACTGAAAGTCTAAGAAGCCTATTAGGGAGAGAAACTGCAGGGTCCATCATAAAATGAAATTATGATATTATTGCAGTCTGTTGCCAGTGAAAGAAAGAACACACCAAAACAGAAAGGGTTTTTCAGTTCCTGTTTAAGAAAAAAATAATTTGTTTTGCAACAGTTTTTTTATTTCTCCAAATGAATAACCATGTTACTTCATCCTGGAAAATTGAGTGAGTTTTAGGTTCTACGCTGTCATCTGAATAGCAAATGCGAAAGAGCTGCATTTACTCTTATGTGTCTGTTACAAATATCTAGAATAACATTATGAATTTGGTAAACCATTATTATTTTACTTTGTAAAATTGTTCAACCTCTATGCAATTAATGGCACACAGAGGCAAATTACTGATTTTTTTTGATTTCATACCTGTTGCTAAAATATTTTGCAGTTAACCTTCTACTTTCTTCACACTACTGAGTAAATTTCTTCAATGTTTCAGAAAGGATAAGAAATTTTGTTATGATACCTATAAATCATGTGGAAATATACAGATGAGTATGTCAGATTATGCCAGATAAAATGATTTGCACATGTAATCAAACACCTTGATTTAAATAAGAACTGACAACTTCATAGTGGAAATGAGTTTATTATAATATATATACATAGACTGAAATGAACTTTTTTTTCCAGTGTTTCATGCCAGCTTAAGCCATGAAGTTAATTTTTTTTTTAAATGTACCTAATGTAAATGTAGATTTTTTTGTCATTAATAAGTCTCCTTGACTAAGTGGTATATTGTGCGGGGAGTGATACACACATAAAATAGCGCATGCTGGACTACTTTACCCATACTGATACTTTCCCAACACCCAAGACTTTACCTACACCATATAAAGCAATATTTTGGATCATTTTGAAAGGTTGGGGGGAGGAGATAGAGAGAGGGAGAGAGACGAGGGGAGAGAGAGAGAGAAGAAACAATTGTCCTGTGAAGTTTCATTTGTAATAAGGGAATGAGTCTTCCACAAACAAGGTGATGCAGCCAACAACCCAGCTGAAGTGCCTCTACACAAATGCACGTAGTATGGGCAACAAGCAAGAGGAGTTAGAAATCTGTGTGTGGTCAAGGGGTTATGACCTGGTAGCAATTGCAGAGATATAGTGGGACAACTCACATGAATGGAATGTGGTCCTTGATGGCTTTGTCCTTTTTAGGAAAGACAAGTCAACAAAGCGAGGTGGTAGGGTTGCTTTTTATGTGAGAGAGCAAGTGGAATGCATCGAGATCTGTCCAGGTGCAGATGAGAAGCAAGTTGAGGGTTTGTAGGTGAGAATGAAGAGGCAGGCTAACACAGGTGATACTGTGGTGGGTGTCCATTACAGACTGCCTTATCAGGTTGAGGAAGTTGATGAGGCCTTTTACAGGCAGCTGACAGCAGCCTCTCAGTCACAGGCCCTGGTTCTCATGGGGGATTTTGACTACCCAACCCAAATATTTGCTGGAAGGCCTACACAGCCAACCATTAACAGTCCAGGAGGTTCCTCCAGTGCATCAATGATAACTTCTTGATGCAAACGGTGGATGAGCTGACGAGGAGTATGGGCAACAAGTTCTTTACTGAACGAATGGTGAGGCACTGGAACGGGCTGCCCAGGGAGGTGGTGGAGTCACCAACCTTGGAGGTGTTTAAAAAAAAAGTAGATCTAGCACTTGAGGCTATGGTGTAGTGGTTAGGTATGCTGGGATGAAGGTTGGACTAGATGATCTTCAGAGGTCCCTTCCAACCCCTAACATTCTGTGATTCTGTGATTCTGAGGAGCAGAGTGCTGCTGGACCTTATGCTCATAACAAGGAAGGTCTGATTGAAGCAGTGAAGGTTGAGGGCAACCTTGGCTGCAGTGACCATGAGATGGTAGAGTTCAGGATCTTGTGCAGTAGTAACAGAACACCAAGTAGGTTCTCAAGCCTGGACTTCAACAGGGCCAACTTTGGCCTTTTCAAGCAATTGCTAGAGGAAACCCCATGGGATAGGGGACTAGAAGGCAAAGGGGCCCAAGATCAGTAGTCAAGTAGTCAGTAGTCAAGTCAGTAGTGAAGTACCACTTCTTTGAAGCTCAAGATCAGTGCATCTCAACAGGTGGGAAATAAAGAGAGCTATGGTTAACTAGGGAAACACTGGGCAAACTCAAGTGGAAGAAGTGAGCTTATAGATCATTGAATGAGGGGCTGACCACTTTTGTGAGTGTGAGACTGTTGTCAGAGGATGTAGGGAGGCAGCTAGGAAAGCTAAGGTCTCCTTGGAATTAAACATTGTGAGGGAGGTCAAGGACAACAGAAAGGGCTTCTTCAAATACATTGCTGACAAAACTAACACTAGAGCCAATGTAGTGAATGATGTGGGTGCCCTGGAGGCAGAGGACAGAAAGAAGGCAATGTTGCTGAATGCCCTCTTTGCCTCTGTCTATACTGCTGGAGACTGTCCTCAGGAGCTCCAGTCCCCTGAGGCCCCAGAGAAAGTCAGGATAAAGGAGGAGTTTGCCCTGGTTGAGGAGGACTGGGTCAGGGATCAGTTAGGATATTTGAACATCCATAAATCCATGGGCCTCGTTGGGATGCACCCATGGGTGCTGAGGGATCTGGCGGAAGTCATTGCTAGGCCATTCTCCATCATCTTTGGTAAGTCACGGACAACAGGAGAGGTGCCTGAGAACTGGAAGAAAGTGAATGTCACTCGAGTCTTCAAAAAGGGCAGGAAGGATGACCCGGATAACTACAGATCAACTACAGATTGGTCAACCTCACCACCATCCATGGAAAGATGATGGAACAACTTATCCTTGGTGCTGTCTCTAGACATACCAAGGATAAGAAGGTTATTAGGAGCAGTCAGCATGGCTTTGCCAAGGGGAAGTTGTGTTTGACGACATAACCAGGTGGATGGATGGTGGCAGTGTAGTGGACACGGTTTATCTGGATTTCAGTAAAGCATTTGACGCTGTCTCCCACAGCATCCTCATAGGTAAACTGAGGAAGTGTAGTCTGGATGACTGAGTAGTGAAGTAGGTTGTGAAATGATTGAAGGGTAGAAGTTAGAGATTTGTGGTCAATGTGACAGAGTCTAGCTGGTGGCCTGTGTCTAGTGGAGTCCCTCAGGGATGAGTGCTGGCACCAGTATTGTTCAATATATTCATCAATGACCTGGATGAGGGATTAGAGAGCACTGTCAGCAGGTTTGCTGATGACACATAAATTGGGAGGAGTGGCTGACACACCAGAAGGCTGTGAGACCTAGACAGGCTGGGACATAGACCTCTGGCTGGGCGGGGAGAAATCTTATGAAATTCAAAAAGGGCAAGTGTAGAGTTTTGCACTTGGGAAGGAATAACCCCATGTGCCAGTATACGTTGGGGACTGACCTGCTGGAGACAAGAGTATAGGAGAGTGACCTGGGGGTCCTAGTGGACAGCAGGATGCCCATGAGCCAGCAATGTGCCCTCATGGCCAAGAAGGCCAATGGCATCCTGGGGTGTATTAGAAAGGGAGTAGCTAGTAGGTCGAGAGAGGTCCTCCTGCCCCTCTACTCTGCCCTGGTGAGGCCACATCTGGAATATTGTGTCCAGTTCTGGGCCCCTCAGCTCAAGAGAGACAGGGAACTGCTGGAGAGAGTCCAACAAAGAGCCACAGAGGTGATGAAGGGAGTGGAACATCTCCCTTATGAGGAAAGGCTGAAGGAGCTGAGTCTCTTTAGCTTGGAGAAGAGGAGGCTGAGGGGTGACCTCAGAAATGTTTATAAACATGTAAAGGGTAAGTGTCAGGAGGGTGGACCCAGGCTCTTCTCAGTGATGTCCAATGACAGGACAAGGGGCAACGGGTACAAGCTGGAGCATAGGAGGTTCCACAAAAACATTAGAAAAATCTTTTTAAGTTTGAGAGTGACAGAGCCCTGGCACAGGCTGCCCAGGGAGGTTGTGGTGTCTCCTCTGGAGATGTTCAAAACTCACCTGGATGCGTTCCTGTGTGACCTACTGTAGGTGATCCTGCTTTGGCAGGGGGGCTGGACTAGATGATCCTTTGAGATCCCTTCCATCTCCAAGTATTTTTTACGATTCTGTGGGATTCTGTGATTCTGTGAGTGCCTTAGGAACTGTTTGCACATGGAAATATACTATGTGATCTTAGTTTCAACGTACTGTGGTGGTTACCCTGAAACAGTTTTTCATTTAGAAATCCTTACTTTGAATTACAAGTATTTTTTCCCAGTTAAAAAAATGCCTCCCATGTGCACAAATAGTTGTACATTTATTCTGGCAAAGCTCTTAATCTTCACTGACATTTTAGTTATAATGACTAATATGTCACTATTGATATTAATAGTAAGATTGCAATTCATTTATATATGGCTTAATTTCATGGTTTTAAATATTTTGTGGGTCTTCAGAGCAGTATTTCCTACTATATTTTAAAACCTTAATTTTTGACTGAAGGATTGAATACAGAGTTGTATACTGGTATGAATACAAGTACCTGATTGTATCTGACCAAATCTGTCTGTTCTTGTTCAAGGAGAGAAAAGCCAGTGAAGGTTTGTTTTCCTTTTTTTTTCCCCTAAGTATACAGAAGTTTCAAAGGATTTATTCCTACATAATAGGTTTAAACTTAGATATTTTGTATGGTTAAAGGGATCAGTATGCAGACAGAAAGTACTCTGTAATGGAAATTACGGTTCTTGTCAGAAAGTTTGGCAGAATTCAAATCCTAAAGTATGTATAGAACAGAGTTAGAAGATCTGAAGTGGCAGGAGTTTTACATACGCTTCAAAACAATCAAAAACGCTTATAGGGGAAATGTCATGTCCTTACAGCTTAATCTACATACTGCTTCTAATCTGATTTGTATAAGCAAGGAAGCAATCTACTATTAACACAGACTATCTTCTCTGTTGTTAGGCTATGATATTAATCACAGCAAGTCAGGTATGGAAACTCAGAATGGTTTTAATTACAGGTATACAAAAATAATTGACAAAATGACCAAGGGAGTACAGAATTCTTTTTTCACTCTTCCCAAATTTTGTTATTGCACTGAAAGAACAGCAGTAATAAAGATGAAATATATAATGGCAACGGTGTATGTTGTTACAAAACTAGGGTGTAAAGGTCTGAATTTAGAATATTCCAATTTTGCATTCATTGCTCTTTCATCATTTTTTTAAAACAAAAGTAATGTGTCTTTCCTTTTTATCTTATGTTTTTATCCATACTAGAGGACAGTTTACACTGTCACTCTTCATTAGAGAATGGTAAATTGATTCCCATGTCATCTGCTATCAAAGGGACTATTTACACAAGAAAAGAAGGGGGGAAAATAATTCCAAATGTTTTATTCAATGCTGTCCTCTTAAAAAAAAAAAATAAACAACAGATCTGAATAAGGATGAGAATCTCTATTTAACAAAACAAGAGGCCACTTCATTGTATTCTCAAACATCTTTTATTATCTTGAATGCAGAGGGGTTAAAGAATAAAGGCATTACATCTAAATCAACAGTCTTTCTGAAATTTATCACTTGGCAAACAATGAAAAAGTTCAGAAGTTATAGTGGGTAAGACGGCCTTGGCTACATTCTAAGGCACATCAACTGACAGCAAAAAGTCCTTGGTTAATAGCTATAGGACAATGCAACCGAACAATTCAAAAATATTAACTTATATTTGAAATAACAAGCTTTTTTATTTTATTAATCTTTTACTCACTTGGTTCTAATTAGTTGTCCTCAAAAGAAGGAAATCCCAGACAAAAGCGGCATATTTTACTTCTTAGAAAGACAAGACAAAAAGTAGAAATAGAACTGTGTCTTCATTCATCCAACTTGGTTTTAATAAAAAAAAATAAAAAAGTGAAAACCATGAGAGACAAATATAGGCAAGTACAAATGAAAATATAGGCAGTCAAGGGGAGGACTAGCATTTTGCAATTTACGACATAGAGTAGGATGGGCAGGTTTTGTATATATGCATATTTTGACGGCAGCAAATGGTCTTCAGAAACAAGTTACAGGCTGACATGTGAAATGCTGTGAAGCCTACTACATATGAGAATTAGAATGGTCTAATTATCACATTTATATGAATAAGCAAAGCCTAGTAATAAAATGTAATGCACATATTTTAACAACAGAAACAAAAGAAAGAAAAAACTGTTATTTAATTAGTCCATCAGGCTTGAACGATGTACATAGCTCATATCAAAACATTACAAATGAAGGGCTGTTCTAGAACTGTGCCCAATATATAGTTAAATTCAAGATGTATAAGTAAAAAAATTCTCTCTAGAAAGACCCATGTGCATAAAGCTGAGCTGTGAAAAAAAGAATTCTGTAAAAAATGGAGAGGCTTGTTAAAAGAAATTAAAAGGTATAGCCACAGGAGTTAATTACTTACAAGTGCTGAAGACATCATATTAAAGGTTACAGACCATAGGGATTATATCTATCAAAATGAGATTCCACCTCAAAGGAATCATGAGTAAGCAATACAGTAAAAACTATTATTAGAAATAAAAATAAATATTCAAAAAGTGGTAGTAATTTCCAAACAGGAAAAAAAGTGTTCATCTTAGGAAGATAAGTTAAACTATGATTAGACAAAATGAAAATTAAAAAGATGAGGAACAACTTTGTAAGCCATGAAGGCCAATGATGAGGTCTTTTTGAACAGAGTGGAAGTGAGAATATTGCAAAGAGTATGGAAACTGCATATTCTGCATATATCTGTGTTACTGACTGATGTAGGAAGGCTGGTCTGTATTCCAGAAGCATGTAGACTAGCTCAGTGTTTGCAAAGAAAGCTGTCCAAACAGGGCTTTTTCCACTCAGTCATGCAGTGGTGGCTGCAGTGAATGTGCCTAGTGATGTTTTATGTGTCGCTCTGGGTGTGAAGATACCTAACTGAAAAGGAAAGGCCATGAATTTTATTTCCTACTTCTCTATTTGTTTCTTGCCTTGTTTTTTTTTCTTTCTAATCATTCTGTGATTCCTCACCATACAACCCTCTTCTGCTGTCTTTCAGGCTTTATGAATTTTGCTTTGATTTCTGTACAATAGCACAAAACACATCCCCAGAAACCTCATTTTTTCCAGTTTTCCATGTGTCATGGATCTGACAGGTAGGGCAGAAGGCTGGTTTCACACCCTCATGCTCCAGGCTGCATTGACTGTCCTGCTTGAGTTACCCAGGACAGTTATCTAAACAACCAGGATAAAAATCTCTTTTCTTCACTTCGTGCTTCAAGACACTGCTCTATGTAGTACCTGTTAAGTGTGACAAGAGTGGACCTCTTGGAGGAAGGAGGCACTTTTCTAATTAGCCTGAGTAAGATGGCTAAGCTTCTCCAGGGCAGCCCATGGGACCTTGCTTCACAGTCACAATACAGCTCTGCAAAGACGAAAAATCCTTGGAAAGTAGGAGAGTAAGCAGTGAATTGCCTCACAGATTTTCTGGCTCTGTAACTGGATGGGTGTGAGCCTTAAATCCCAATTCCTTGACCTTACTGAGTAGTTACTTAAGATCGGTTTAGCTTCCCAATCACTTCTGGGGATCTAGGCCTCTAAATTACTTCTTTCCCCCTGCAGGTTAAGGTATGTAAGGAAAAGAACATCTTTTTTTTTTTCCTAAACTTTTATCATGATATAACAAAAAATCAAAAGTGGAAGATTTGAAATACTATTTTCCAATTTTGTCCCTCTAGTAAAACTGTTCTGGCATAGTATAAGGTGTTTGGTGCCTCTCATTGACAGCAGAGCTCTTTGAACTGGGATTTTAGCAGTATGTTAGGGAATGAACTAGGAGGCTTTGATATGATTAAAGAACAAGACTACCATATACCTATGCCTATACTTATCCACTTGGTAAATGTTGCTCATCCCTCAATACCTGAGCAGGAAATTCACTGGAAAACCAAAAGAGTGTCCTGTTCCTGAACAGAATTGGTTTCGTTTAACTCAAACCAGGACAAGAGGTGATGTGATGGACTAGAGCAATATACTTTGACAAAGATAACAGATTCATACTTTTTGCTGAGAGAATAAGAAATAACATATCAAAATTTTTAAAGAGTTTACCAAGTAAAGTGTTAACAAAAGAAAACATGCATGTTAGTGTTGCACTGAGACTTCTGCAATGAGGAGGAAATGATCGGACATATTTACTGGGGATATGGATGGAGCAGGTGAGAAAGCCAGTAAAGAAATCAGAGAGCAAGGCCTGTAGTTCCTACTGTCTTACAAAAGTGACAGTGTGACTTGATTGGCTCCAAGGAAAATGTAATCCCTCCTTCAGTAATAGCTACTGCTCTGATACCCTGATAAACACACAGCTGACTTGTGTAAGTAAGAAACTGCAGCCACCAGTTTGAGTATCCTGTTATGCCTTAGCATGAGAAATACAGGTCATTTTTGTTGTCTACACCTGGCCATGTCAAATATATTTCAAAATATTTCTGTAATGGTGACACTTAGGAACATTTTTAATCAAATCATTTAAATCAGGTGTCAGCTTCACTGATATCAGTAAACAAACCAGACAAAAAATGCTTTGAGCTTCAGCAGTCTGTATATTAACCAAGGGGAACCTGTGAAATTAATCACCTGGTGAGAAATATATTCTGTACAACTGTTCAATAAAATATAAACCCAAGCAGTTTGTTTGAAACAAAATGTATTTTATTCAACAAAATATCATAAACTGGGAGTAGTTGTACAGAAAAATCATGACAAAGCGTAATAAATTTCCTTATTAGTAACATTTGACCAAATGCAAAAAAAAATTGTAGTTGAACTGGAGAAGATATAGCCATATATACCTGATACTAGATCACAGAGGTATTTACAATTTATTAATAGACTGAATGGCCTGAGACATTTTGGCTGTGTGCACATTATTAAACAGTGCCTGGAAATTCTTTAGACTCTGGAAGTTGCATATTTAGAGTTGGATAGGCTAAGAGAAAAACTGGAGTAGTTGAAATCAAACTCTCAGTAATGGAAGTAGAGATAATATATAATTAATAAAACATGAATTTTAAAATAATAATAAAATGCATAACGTTGTACACTTTAAGCTTGTTTATTGGAGAAATCATAGAATGGCCTAGGCTGGAAGGGACCTTAGAGATCATTTAATCCAACCTCCCTGTCATGGGCAGGGACGCCTCTCAACTAGATCAGGCAACACACGGGGACCGAATGGTCTTTGAACCTGCGACCTTGGTGTTATGAAGAACATCTTGCTCCTGCATCAAAA
>NW_009714177.1:0-22768 GCF_000703405.1 Apaloderma vittatum | reverse complement strand
TAGGGAAATGAATTAGGACATGGATAAACATAGAGTCACCCAGTGGAAAAATTCCTATTCATCCCACGTAGGTGCAACCTCAGTGAAGACTTTCTTTCTTGCCTTGCTGTGAAAAACACGGACATTTAGAGATGAATAGGCTAGATGTTTCTCCATGGCTACAGCTTAAAGATTCTGGCTTCATTTATATTTTTGAACCATGTCTCGACAGATAGGCATCTATAATTTAAAGACCAGAAGAAAATACAAATTCTAAATCACATAGAATCACTCTGACTCAAGCAGAAGTATTTTGTATTGTAGGCACTCTTTTGTTAAGCTTTTCTCTCAGTATGTGTGGTACAGAAATGCAGAAATACTTTTATAAAGAAATATTTTCTATTCAGCCATGCATAATTTTGTTGAATGTGTGTATCTGTCTCCTGAATTTATGGTTGAATTTTTAATTTCTGGTACATGTATATACCAACAAAGAGAGGCTTTCACATAACTCAATGTCATGATATTGTGAATCAGGTATATGAGAGTAGAAAGTTTTCTAACAAGTTAAGAATGTGACTATAGATGCACAACAGAAGTAGAGAAATAGTAAATTCTTTTATATCACTTACAACACATTTGCAAGGCTGTTGGTAGTACATTTGTTATCATTACTCTTCGTTTATGTAATGTGAAATAAACACCAGACCTTTTGTGTCTTCATTTGAAAGACATCTTTTTCCTTCACAAAAATCTATGTTATGACCCCAAAGAATAAAATTAGTCAAATTTTGTGTACCATGTCATATAAGAGTGATGTAATTATTTGGTGTAGTTCCTTGTAGAAAGAAAAAAAATTAAAAGATTAATTAACTAAAGTTCACATCACTTTGTAGTTTCTGGTTTCACTAGAAAACTAGATCCAAAGCACAGTTTGTTTGGTTTTTTTTTTAAAAAAAGCATTAACTAAAATGCAAACCACAATTTTAAAATATAAGGAGCAACTAGTTAGCACCTCTATGAACTTCAAGGAACTTCAGTAAAAATATATTCAAAAAAGGAGAAAAGGCTTTAGAAAAAAACATTAGTTAGATATGAAAGTGTATAGCAAGTCTAAAGACTGCATTAGGAATGAAATTATTGTTATAATCAAAGAGATACATATCTAATTAACTGTTAGCTGGAATCCTTTTGGTATCTCATGACAGAGATTGTGTATAAATGTGCATTGCTGATTAAAACTGCAGTCAAGGAACAATCTGAATTTAGATTTTAAGGGATTGCAGTGCAGTACTCTAGTAAGGTCTGTAAATTTAGTTATCTGGTGTATCGGTTACTAACAGCAGTAGAAGGAACTTGAAAAATAGTTAACCTGTTCATGATTTATACTGTAGGATACTGTCTACATGTAGGGCAAATTAAAGCATATGTCCATCTGACTTAACTGAGAAATTCTCTGAGTAGTTCTGCCATTCTCAGGGCACATGTGATACACAAATTAAGTACAGCATTTTATAAATAGTAGGAGATAAATCCTCCATGTTATTAACTGAGTCCATTGAATAGGTCTTCTTAAAAGTTCTTGATTTTTAAAGCAAATTTGTTGATTCTTCCTCTCTTTCTCTGTCATTTTAATTTTTTAGTACATTATTATTTAAAGAGATTTGCTATGTTTATTTTCCCGGTTCTAATCTTATTATCTTGGCTATTTCTTCTAATTTTCAGTTGGTTCTAGTAGCCTTTGCAACATAACAGCCTTCCACTACTCACTTGGTTCATAGAGCACTATAACACAGTGGAAAGAAAAATACCTTGTCTGAACTACCAAGATGCTGCATGAGTTTCTGAAAGGAGGAACATCAAGGCGATAATTGTATTTTTTGTAAACTGTTTCAGATAAAAACTATAGAAGCCAGGTAATGAGGATTTTGTTATTCCTTTATTTCTATTTCAGGTGGGTAGTGATGAAGTGGGTAGAAGGAGCCCAAAACCAGTTAAGAGAGATTTTAGAGCCTTGGGACCACCGTTTAAGGATCAGGAGTGTAAGTTGTGTTCTTCTCTATCCCTTCAGTAGCAATCATGAATGAAAAAACTAACAAGAAGAGACAACAGGTCGACTCATGGCTCCAGGGTCTGTTATCAGCAGGGTTTTGGCTTTTTTGACCACAGGCTGCTACACAAGACACCTTGCCTGTTAGTGGCAGGTGGGACACATCTGTCCCAGAGAGGGAAAAGGATTCTGGGGCAGGAGTTAGCAGGGCTCATTGATAGGGCTTCATACTAGATAGGAAGTGGGAAGGGGAGATAACAGGGCCTGTTAGGAATAAGCCCAATGGGAACATGCCAGGCCTCATAGGATGGTGGACTAGTGAATTACAAACAAGAGGGAACGCACCTGAGGTATGGGAGAAGAAATTGCCAGTTAGCAAGTCACTTACAATGAGGACCCAGCTAAAGTGCCTCTATGTGAATATGCATAGTATGAGGAAAAAGCAAGAGGAGTTAGAGATACATGCTCGCCTGCAGGGCTATGATATCACTGGAATCACAGAGACACGATGGAAGACACCTGTGACTGGAGTGTAGGAATAGAAGGATATCATTTGTTTAGAAGCACAGACAGGAAAGAAGGGGAGGGGGTGTTGCCCTTTATGTCTGTGACAGAGCTCTGTTCGGGGATGGATGAGGAAATGACTGAGACTTTATGGGTCAGGATTATAGAGAAGGCACAGGCAGGTGACATTCTAATGGGCATCTACTACAGGCCAACTGACTAGCACAAGTGATGGTCTGAGACTATAGAGAGACAGAAGTGGCCTCACTTTTGCAAGTCCTGATCCTAATAGTGGACTTCAACCACCCTGGTATCTGTTGGAGTGACAACACAGAAAGGCACAAGCAATCCAGGAGTTTCTGGAATGCACTAGTGACAGCTTCCTCCTTCAAGTGGCAGAAGAGCCTATAAGAACAGGTGCTTTATTCAACCTTGTTCTTATCAACAAGGAAGGGTTCATGGGGAGCGTGCAGCTCAAGGGCAGCCTTGGCTGCAGCAGCCCCAAAATGGTGGAGTTCAGGATCTTTAGGGCAGTGAGAAAGGAAAGGAGTAAGCTCACGACTCTGGATTTCAAGAGAGACTTTGACGGCCTCAAGTGGAATTCTGTGGGATAAAGACCTGGAGGGAAGAGGGTCCCAGGAAAGCTGGTTAATATTCAAGATCACCTCCTTCAAGCCCAAGTTATGCATTCCAACAAAGAGGAAGGCTGTTAAAAACACTAGGTGGCCTGCATGGATGAGGAAGGAGCTCCTGGACACTCTCAAATGCAAAAAAGTAGCCTACAGGGTATGGAAGAGAGGACAGGCAACCTGGAAGGATTATAGAGAAGTTGACTGAGTAGCCAGGGATCAGGTTAGGAAAGCTAAAGTCTTGTTGTAATTAAATCTGGCTAAAGATGTCAAGGACAATAAGAAAAGCTTCTATAGATATGTCAGTGACAAAAGGAAGAGTAGGGAAAATGGTACTACTCCTGAAGGAAACAGGGGAACTCGTCGGGGTACTGAAAAGACAGATGCTTAATGACTTTTTTGCCTCAGTCTTCGTGGCAAGGGCTCCAGCCACACTGTCACAGTTGCAGAGAGGACCGGCAGGGATTGGGGTACTGAAGAACCTCCTACTGTGAGTGAAGACCAGGTTCAGAACCATCTAGAGAACCTGAAGGTGCACAAGTCCATGGGACCTGACAAGATCCATCTGCGGGTCCTGGAAGAACTAGCAGATGAAGTCACTAAGCCGCTTTCCATCATATTTGAGAAACTCTGGCAGCCTGGAGAGGTATCCACTGATTGAAAAGAGGAAACACAACCCCCATCTTCAAAAAGGGGAAAAAGAAATATCTGGGGAACTATAGACCTGTCAGTCTTACCTCTGTGCCTGGCAAAATAATGGAGCAGATCCTCCTGGAAAAGCTGCTAGGGCACATAGATATAGAAGAGGTGATTGGTGGCAGCCAACATGGCTTCACCAAAGGCAAATCATGTCTGACAGACTGTGTGGCCTTCTATGATGGTGTTACAGTGTCAGTGGATAAGGGAAGTGCAACTGATGTCATCTACCCACACTTGAGCAAAGTATTTGACACTGTCCCTCAGGACATCTTGATTTCTAAAACTGGAAGGGCATGGGTTTTATGGATGAACCACTTGATGGATAAGGAATTGGCTGGATAGTCACACTCAGAGAGTTGCTATCAATGTCTCAATGTCCAAGTGGAGACCAGTGATGAGTGGCATCCCACAAGGATAGGTACTGGGACCAGTCTTGTTTAACACTTTTGTTGGTGACGTGAACGGTGGGATAAAGTACACCGTCAGCAAGTTTGCCAGCAACACCATACTCTGTGGAGTGATCGACACGCTGGAGGGCAGGGATGCCATCCAGATGGACCTTGACAGGCTTGAGAAGTGGGCCCAGGCCAACCTCATGAAGTTCAACAAGGCCAGGTGTAAGGTCCTGCACCTGCATCAAGGCAATCCCAAGAACAAATATAGACTTGCCAGAAAGCAGACTGGGAGCAGCCCTGAGGAGGAGGATTTGGATGTGTTAGTTGATGAGAGGTTCAGTATGACCCCATAGTGTGCACTTGTGGTCCAAAAAGCAAACCGTGTCCTGGTCTGCATCAAAAGGAGTGTGACCAGCAGGTTGAGGAAGGTGATTTCCCTCCTCTGCTCTGCTCTGGTGAGGCTCCTACCTGGGGCCTACAGCACTAAAAGGACGTGGATCTTCTGGATCAGGTCCAGAGGAGGACCATGAAGATGATTAGAGGGCTAGAGAACCTCTGCTATGAGGACAGGCTGAGGGAGCTGGGGTTATTCAATTTGGAGAAGAGAAGGCTCCAGAGTGACTTAATAGCAGCCTTCCTATACATGAAAGGGGCCTGCAGGAAAGCTGGAGAAGGGCTTTTTACAAGGGCCTGTACTGATGGGACAAGGGGAAATGGCCTGAAACTGCAAGAGGTTAGATTTAGATTAGATATAAGAAAAAAATTCTTCACCGTGAGAGTGGTGAAGCGTTGCAACAAGTTGCCCAAGGAGGTTGTGGTTGCTCCATCCCTGGAAATGTTCAAGGCCAGGTTGGATGGGGCTTTGAACAACCTGGTCTAGTGGAGGAGAGGTGTCCCTGCCCGCACCAGGGGGCTTGGAACTAGATGATCTTCAAGGTCCATTCAGACCTTAACCATTCTATGATTAATTAGGGAATAAATGTCACTTTTCTTTCTAATTGCCAGTTAATAGGCTGGACTAGAATGGGCTAATGTTACTGCAGGGTGAGGGCTTTAGCTTTGTCCCAAATCTCAGGATAATTTGTCTCGGTTTTTAGAGTAAGTTTTAATGCAGGATGACCCAGCTGGGTTCAGTAATGCACTGCCTGCCTTGGGCAAAGTGCCCTGGGGCTCTGGACAGTCAGGGTAGTTCTACATTTCCTCCAGGCCATAATTTGCTGGCTTTGTCCAATCTGATACTTTAGTAATGTGTTCCTGACAAATCAAGGTCACTAACACAATCCCTAAGACTGTTGCGAAGGAAAAAATAATTCATTCATCATGGCTAGTAAAGAAAATGTTCATAATTTCTAGGGCAATAAATTTGATTTGATCAAGTTTCAAAATACCTGAAACAGATGTAAATGCAAATTAATTTTCAAATGTCCTCTTTCCATCCCAATTTTTTATTGTAGAGGAGTGTAAAAGTGGATTGTTAAAAGGTTCAAGGAAAAAAAGTCAGTGTTTTCTTAAAATACCATAGAGTAAATACAGCTCTTTCTAAATAAAACTCCTCAGAGAAATCTACATACTGTGAAAGGAAATTAAATGAAACACAAATCTATGCAAACTCTGTTTTTGTTATGAATCCTGAAAGATCTCTTGGATACTGTCTCCTTGTGATTTCATTCTTGTCTCTTCATTTCATTCTCTTCATTCTTGGTTCTGTTTTGAGTAAAAAACCCAAAATCTATAAATATATATATGAATATTCTTCTTGTTAACTTGCAAGTTCATTTTTCATCCCAAGTCTAATGCATGAATCAACAGTATATACGAACATATGCAAGGTCTGCCAATCCAGTCTAGAGGGTTTTATAATCCATCTTTACAGAGTAGCTGTAATTTGGATATAGAATATATAATCAGAGGAAAGTATAATTCAGTAGATTTCATACTCAAATGTCATATCATTTCATATTTGTAACTGAAGTGCTATATAGCCAAAAACTTTTCTGTCTGAAAATACTATTTTAGTGCTTTGACAGTAGCCCAGGGTTTGTTTTTCTATTTCTATAGAAAACCTTAGAGATCATCTCTGTTTATCAGCCCTAATAATTCCTAATTTGTTTTAAAAAATCCCCCCTAAACCTTCTAACGCGGACATGAATCAGCATCAGAAATCCTACATAATGATCTGAAGAACATCCTGAAACCTCAGCTCAGCTGTAGGCAGGAATGAACAGAAAGTACAAATTTAGATAGATTTCACTTGACCATGAAACCACAAGCTTAAATAATGTGTTTACCGTTTATTAATCTCCTGCTAGAGATTTGTATGCTAGGATATATTCTTTAATTTTCAAACAATATGTTCTCGCCTTTATTTTTGGGGTGGAAGGAGAAGACTAGAAATAATCCATTTTCAAAGAGTGAACTGTTATGTCTGTACAAATCAGCAAGGATGCTGGGAACATGTGGCTTAACTGGTGCAGTTTAGTGGGAAGTGAAAGATTCAATAATCATAATCTAAACCTTAAAATTGCTAATAATCTAACTGCAGATTTTATATAGTTGGAGTACACAAATTTGCTTATATAACAGTCCTAATAACTGAGTCAAAATGGGATACTTTATTCCCAGTCTGTACTTGGTTTTAAGTTCCTTCTTCACAATTGTAAAAGGACAATGATACTTGCCTGTATCAGCTGGTTTTATAATGGCAGTACTTTTCACAATATAATCTTCTTGTGCTTATTAATTTTGATTGTTCCCATCACAGTGCTTACTATTATAAAGTTATCTCTGTACTTTGTTTTCCTTCTGAAGTCCTATGTGTATCCCAGAAGACCTAAAAATTTTTATATTGGTAGAAGTCATCCATAAACCCTTGGCAAGTTCTGTGTTTGCGACAGGGTTTTGTGACTAAGAGGGGGTTAATCTTGCAATTTTGGTTGAAAGCAGACTGTTTTACTGACTTACATTTTCAGGTCCTGTCCTGACATTCTTATATGCTTTTGTTCTCTATTTGAAATTTTAGTGTCTTACATTTTATACCACCTGCAATGGACTTGGGAGTGCTCAGAACAAAAGTATTTTGAGCTCTCTGCCTGTCAGTTCCTTTTTGAAAAGACAGACTTTAGTTAGGGTCAGTTTACAGGCTGAACAGTTCGTCAGTCAATAATTACTCCCATTATTAATGGTCAGCATTATATTGGAATTTCATTAATAACAATATGTCCCTAGGTTACATTTCTCTTTAAGTGGCAAAAATTACACTGCAACTGCTGTTCAGAACTAAGTAAAATGTATCCGTATCTGCTATATCATTTAATGCAGGTAGGTTTACCAAAAACATAACTTCAAAGCTACCTGTATAACTAGTCATGCCTTGAGTTAGTGCTGATTTAAAGTAACTTTCGTGTCTCTTTCCACTAGCTTTGAGAAACTCCCGTCTTGGTGTGTCTTAGAAAATTAATGAAATGATGTAAGCAGATTCTGGAGACGGGAGGGGAAAAGTAATACCTGTTAAAACTTCCATAAGTTAATTTGGAATGTTAAGACTTTGCTCTGAATCCATTTTTTAAAAAGAAATCAGTACAGTTATTGTTCAATTACAGGATAGTTCAATCCTACAGGAAACATCTGCTTTAAAGGATTTTCCCAGGAGGTATAACCTTAGACCATAGAAACTAATTGACCTGGAACAAATCTATCTAAGCACTTCTGCCACAATGTACTCATCCAATAATATTTCTTCGTCTTTTAGAGTTCAAGAACAAATTTATTTGCCAAGACATAAAAAACAGTTGAAACCATGTTTTTAAATTAATTTGGTCCTAATTCTGAGTAATGATGTGTTCACAAATCATTTCTGATTGGTTATACTTACAAGTTCTCCAGGTTTAGATCTTTGACTAGTAAGTTCATTTTTGAAAAGAGGCAAGGTTTTGCTTTACATAGCTTTCTTGTGTTGAGTAACTGGGCTTATTAAAAAGTGATTGGCTATTTTGGGAGCTATTTGTCTGTTTGTGTTTTAGTCTGCCAGTCATGTCTTGGGACAAATCATAATACAACATGACACCGTTGTAACTAACATAGCCGATCCTGCTGCTTCTTGCAATGCATAATTTGCCACAAAAATGGCTTTTAAGAAGTAAACCAGCTGTTTTGCGGCTGTTTATTTCACTGATATTCACTGGATAGAACTATGCAGTTTTCATGGATGGTTACCTCTCTGGATTAATGCAGATGGGATTAGGACTGTGTAGCAAAATGTATCAATGAGCATCAGTGTTAAGCAGATGTGATGCTAAAAATACTTTTTTTTCCATCTGAATAATGAATTTTCGTCTTTCTTTTTAAAGATGACATCATATAGCATATTTTCCTTGTTTTTATTTAAAAGTGTAAGAATTGTTTTTGATTGTACTGTTTGTATGTTTCCTTGGGATATTAGTGTTGATTGATCTACATTAGAGAATGTTTCAGTGCATTTAATATTCCTAAATAATTTAAAAATTAAGCCACATAGCACATTATGCACTGTATATTAGTGCTTTATGTAAAACACTGCAAAGATGAATCAGTGAATCTAGGATGACTAATTCTTTGCTAATTATGCTCTGTTCTTTTTGAATGAACAGAAGAGAATTACTTTGAGTGTATTTCAAATTTGTCCTAGAGCTTGAATCTATATTGTAAAGACAACAGATCAAATTCTCTTTTGGTTAAATATGAATACTTATATATTACACTAATTCTGAAGCAAACTGAGGCACTTCAGTTTTGATGCTTAACTGAAACTCCAGTATATTGGATACACCTCCAGCCAAAAGTATAATAAATATGTGTCTTTAATTTTTAAAAAATGCAAGTTAAGGACCATATCCTTCAAACGTCGAGCATCCCAAAGAGCAGTTTAGTGTTATCACATTCATTCAGGAGTACCTTTTCCACTGATTGGATCCAAGACAAATTCCAACTCAATTTTTGCATAATTAGGGCTTGATTTTGCAAGCTGGTGAGTCATGCAGACCTGGTTTATTTGTAGGATAATGAGGTGTCTCAGCCTCTTACAGGTGTTATTAAACTGTATCTACAGTTTTTCAGTATCGTCTCTGCCACTTTGTAGCCAGTCTGGTTCAATTATCTCCCATAGCTGTAGCAGCAGCAGCAAAATCATGTGAATCATTTGGAACATCTGGAACATTGACAGTCTAACTTGCTAAAATCCTGTAATGATTGTAAAATTTCTACCCCAGTGCCACTTAAATTGCTCTCTATTCTGCCAAAGAACTTACACAGCCTTACTACTTAACTCCCATTTCTTTATCATCTAGTTTCTCCTTTAGCTACAGCAGAACTGAATTTGTCATGTATCCTCTTCCACAGGATGCCATTTCTTTCGTTAGACATTATAGTTTAAAGATCACTTTAATCCTGTGAATTTTCAGTTGTCATAAGGAGCTGAGGGACACCATATCAGTTGCTGTTAGATACAAGCTTTCTC
The DNA here is from genome assembly GCF_000703405.1 of Apaloderma vittatum. NCBI lineage: Eukaryota > Metazoa > Chordata > Aves > Trogoniformes > Trogonidae > Apaloderma > Apaloderma vittatum. Next base: position 13,021 of record NW_009714177.1, on the reverse strand, counting down.
ATAATGTGTTGCAATTTGGAGGCAGCCTACATTCAGAAGCTCAAAAAATGTATGCCAAAATGTGCGACCTATAGCAATGTGTAGGTGCAAACTTAGGTACTAACAAAGAGTCATTAAGGTGAGATTTTGGCAGTGTTTTGCTCAGTAAGTGCAGAACTCCCACATAATGTTAAATGTTGCTGTACCCATGGCTGAAGATGAGGAAATAATCACCTAGAAATAACACTATTTTACTGGTATTTGTAGCTCTTGGAGAGAGATGTTCTGAGTCCGGAGTTTTGAATGACTGTTTTCATCGTATGACAAGTACTTAACGAGGGTCTTAAAAATACATTTTGTCATATTATATTTTACTTTCAGAGCGGTCAGGAAAAAGGAATAGCTTCATAATTCCTTTATGAGATTCCTAACTCTCTGCAACAACTAGACGCCAAGGATTCGAAAGATTTTCAGCATCTTCCATTTCCTCCCCACTAGGTAAATTTTGTTTGTATTGCCTCTGGTTTGGCAGTTGCAGGATCATTTAAAAATAATAATATATTTTCTTATAAATGCCTAAATTCAACCACTGCTCCTGCCTTCTCTGTGCCTTTATTGCACTGTTAGGATAATGGTGTTACAAGATAGCCCTCCATTCTCTAGCCTATTGTACTGAAAAATGAATGAGTTAGAGCCTTGATTACCTTACAGATAAATCTGGGTAACTGTTATATTAATTAAAATGCGTGGTTTTGAGGCTATTCTGAACTATTTATACGTGATTTAATTCATATCAGCAGCTAATTTGTATTTAATGCAAACTAATGGGTTTTATGTAAATGGAGCATGTGGCAGTCTATTTAAAAAACAAATTATCTGTAGTTCCATTTCAGTTATTTTAATTAAATTTAGAGCATGTGTGCAGTGGGGAAGGATAAAGGATGTGTTATATATGAAGTGTTGATGATTAAAACCAATTTAAATATATAGAATAAGAAACAAGTGATTCTCTTAGCAGAAACACCAATTAGTTTTTTGACATTTGCATTTGCTAAAAGAGTAGATACAAGAACAGGCAAGGGCATGTGCCTGGTGGTTTTTGAACTGAAGAATACAAATAATTCTATGAATTATTTGTAACAATACTGTCAAGATTAACTAATTCACATTTATAAAAAAAAGTTCTGAAAATTTTTGGCAAATTGCATTCAGAATGTACCTGAATACTGGAGTAAAGAAACTGGCACCTGTTTTTATTAGGATTGATTTTGTCCCAAAACCACTACGCAAGTCTCAGGTACCACCTTACAATCTATGGAACGCACTATGCAACACAGTGACTCTACAGGTTTTAACATCAAGCAAGAGATTGTTTTAAGATTTATAGAGCAAGTATAAATTATTTATTATTATTATTTAGTATTTCTTATTTATTTCAGTTTATTTCAGTTCAACTTTGTTTCAGTTCTGAAACCTGAAGTATCTTATCACTAACTTGTGCCATATTTACTTGGATTCTCTGAGCCTGGCTGAATAAATGGATACCTTCTTTTATATCTTTCAGAGAAAATTTTTCTCGCAGCATCAGCACAACTTCTTCATGATTTTGCATCTCACCCACTTTCAACCATATTGACAGAAAAAACACTCTAATAGACGGAAATACTGTCCAAACATTTCTTCATTATTCCGAGGTTTGGCAGGAAATGTACCATTAGTTCTTTATTGGTCATGCCAACTCTTTGTGTAGAAAAACTACAAAGGTTAGAATATGTTTTCAGGATAGCTCCAATGGCTTATGTACAACATGCCAGTCAACTGCTTAACTTAATTAATGTTTTAGTGTCATCAGCGATGGAAATGCCAACTCAAAAGAATTGTTTGCTAATATTAATCCTAGTTACACCGATTTTCTGACAGTTTCTCCAATTTCAAAAGCTGCAGTGGGAGTTTTCACTTTTTTTCCTTGCTCCCATTGCAAATACTGTGACTTTTGTTAATTCCTTAATACCACAGGGTTTGTTCAGCTGAAATGGAAATCCATGCTTGGAAGTTTAAGTGCTCTGACTTTATAAGGAACTAGAGAATCAAATAAGAACTCTTTAGGTATAATTTATTGCCAAAAATAATTTGTACTTGAAATAAGTTATTCTAACGGAAAGGTACTTACACCAGAGATGATAAAACAAATCAGAACATTTTTTGCTTATGCTGACAACTATGGATTTTTTCTTACATTCTTACACACATTCTTGACCAAGATATTTTGTTGGTCATGTGCCACAGATAGTGTAAAAAAATTAAGAATTCTGTTCCGTTAATAAAATAAGACATAAATTTATGAATGGATAAATAATGAAGGTTTAAACCCATTATTGAAATGCATTAATTGCCTCTGTGATGAATCAGAACTGAGATATTGGGCCGTTAAACATTGACTAAATGAAAAGACTACAGATGCTATGAAATAAAAATAACTTGCCTGTTAGAAGAGTTATTTAAGAAAATCAATGTTAATTTTCTGTCTCTCATATGTTAACCAAAATTTTGCACTGCCCATCAAGGGTTATTTAAACATGGTGTCAGAGTAATTGCACAGATGAACTGTCTGATAAATAGGACAAAACTAGTTAGTTGTTGTTACTGAGATCTTAAGACAAAAAGTTGAAAAAGTCAAAAACCCCCCCAAAATTGTTAACGAAAAAATAAGATATTCTACAATGAAATTTACCAGAAGCACTGACCTTTGAGTTCTCCCTCCTCTTTCATTCTCTCTACACCTTTCACTATAAAATGTAATTCACCAGAATGGTCTTTGTATTGGACTCTCAAGACTTATTTTTATTTAAAAAACATTATGAAGAAATGCATTTTACCAAAAATTAAAATGCAGGAAAAAATTCTAGAAATTGAGAAGACTTATCTTATCTAGTACTGTATCTATGATTCATGGTGCTTCTGCTGGACTCTGCCTTCTAGGTAAGATACATTTTCCCCCGTTTATTGTTTTCTTATCTCACAGACCATTTTTCACTTCTGCTGGTCTTCTGAGTATTTTTTATTTTTTTGATGAATTGGGAGATTGGATTGCAAAAAGGCCGATCTGTTAGTCCCAAGCTGTTGCCATATCTAAATGTTTATTTTGGATGATGAGATTTACTGAAATCATACATTATTTCAAAGATTTGCCAGTCATACTGAGTTGGACTCTGTCTGCAGTTGGATTTTTGGATTATTTTGTGCTGTCTCTGCTGTCTTGGTTCCAGATTGATATTTAGTCATGGATGAGTAATAATTTACTGTTTTTTTGGTTTATATGTGCTATGAAATTATCAAAGTTTATGAACATCTAGGACACATCCTTATGTGTTATTACACCACTGAGGTCACTGGTTTTAAGGCTCTTATACTAATGTATAGTTGGAGAGCTCATTAATCTAGGTATTTTTCTTCTGTATTAAACTATTGTTCTCAGAATGTCATGTTAAAGCACTTGGACAGTTTACTCGACCCTAGCAAAACCATATGATCAATCCCTCCATATATTTTATATTCATATATTTAAAATACCTAATTATGTACTTCAAACAAATCAAGCATATGCTTATAATTTTTCCAGTTTTTGTTTCTTACTTTGTTTATTTTGAGACATTCACATATACTTTTATATCTTTATTAGCCAAAAAAATAAGAACTGGCAGACTTGCACATATTTTTGCAGGCTTTATAATTTATATGTTTAAAATGTTCTCATTTCTGGTACGGGAGGAAACTGTTTTTATCCAGTGAGACACTTCAAGAAACTCAGGAGCTTTCCTTAATATTTTACATTAGAAAATGTAAAAGAACTTTTATGATAGGTAACTGTCATATTAGAGATCTGTCAATTAAAGGAGATATTAAAATGAGTTAAATTGTAACCCGGATGATGACATATGTTTTATAAAATATGTTTTAGAATGCTATTTTCAGTAACTAATATATATCTGAATCACAGAGTTATAGAATTGTTAAGGTTGAAAGATATCCTTAAGATTATTGAAGTTCAACTGTTAACAGTGCCATTTCCACCACTATATGATGTCCTTAAGTGCCGCATCTCTATACGTTGCAAATATTTCCAGGTATCATTGCTCAACCATTTCCCTGGGAAGCCTGTTCCAATGCTTGACAAACATTTTATGGAAGAAATTGTATCTAATATCCTATCAAAACTTTCTCTAGTGTAATTGAGGCCATTTCTTCTCATCCTATCTTGTTACATAGGAAGAGAAATCAACTCCCATCTCGCTACAACCTCCTTTCACATAATTGTAGAGAGTGATAAAGTGTCCTCTCAGCCTCATTTTCCTCAGATTAAACAACCTCAGTTCTCTCAGCTGCTCCTCATAAGACTTCTTGAAACCTTCCACCAGCTTTGTTGCGCTTCTCTGGACAAGCTCTAGCACCTCAATGTCTTTCTTGCAGCAGCATATGCTCAAAAAAAAGTGATTGTTTTCCACTGCAATGATAAAATCATTAGAACTTGTAGGGACTCTTCCATTTCCAAGAGGGTCAGGAAAGCAAGAGAGTGAGAGAATGGTTGGCTGCATCAGGACTGGCTAAGGTTAGGTAAGTTTAAGATACAAATATATTATATATTATCATGACTCTTATTATCTGGACTACCAGAAGAAACAATATTCACTGGGAAAAATATAACAGGTTTCTGGCAACATGCCTATGACTTGCAGTCATGGTTCATAACTCCTATTAGTAGTTCCAGTATTCCCTCTGAGAAATTAGAATGTACATCTAGACTGAAAATTTCTCACTCTGGTGTCCTAAGGATGAGGTTATTGTAGAAATAGAGTGGCATGTTTCTAGGGACTCAAGAAAAAGTGTATGATTAACTTTGGGATATTGGAACATGTGAAGGCTAGCCATAAGACACATCAATTTAAAGGACTGGGCACAGAGCAAAGGGATTCACAAAGTGATGGTAATTCCCAACCCGAAGGCATTGCAGAGATAATTCTAAAATTTACATTCCAACTGAGTGTTTATAGACTCAGACTTCAGGCCAAAGCATAGAGATAAGCGGTAGAGCTGCAAATTTTGTATGTGAAAATTATGGGGTTTTGGGGAAAAAAAACCAAACTGGACTGAGTTTTTGAAAAATTGAGACTTGAGATTGACTGATAAGCAGAACAGGTACATTTTACAGTGCTGTCTTAAGAGTTAAACTGTAGCGATGTTTGAATCCTTCTGCATAGTTTCCTTCCACATACTTTTGATTTTACTGTGTAATTAATGATTTCCACTAAATCAATATGCAATATAAACTAATAAATATTCAACAAACTTTCACTGTTCTTAACAGTAAAGGTACAATAGTCGCTTATCTCTAAAATAAGAGCGAATAAAATCTAGAGATTTTCTTCTGTAAATGTTACCCAAAGCATTTACAATGCATATATATCTTTTCTTTATATAAATAGTTTGTATTGAGAACTGAATGGAAAACAAAGTATAATGATAACCTTTTGCCATAAAAAAATAAGTAAACTCTTTCCTGTGTTTGTCTAATGTATGTACATACTCCATTTTTATGATCGTTCTGTCGTAAAGCAAGTTGCATAGCATTCTTTTTTTGTTAAGAGGTATTAGATCACAGAGTAGTTCACTTTTTACACAAAAATCTGAACTATGGTGTAATCACAATCTTCAGTGGGATTCAGTGTGAACCTGTACTAATGTCTGCTACACAACTTTCTCAAAAATAAAAACGAGAAAAAAAGTAATAGATGAAAGAATCACCAATTGTAAGTGAAGATCAGGTTCATGACCACCTGATGAACCTGAAAGTGTACAAGTCCTGGGATACACCCATGGGTACTGAGGGAGCTGGTGGAAGAGGTTCCTAAACCTCTGTATTCCAAAAGTCATGGCAGTCCAGTGAAGTCCCCACTGACTGGAAAAGAGGAAACATAATCCCTGTTTTCAAAAAGGAAAAGAAGCAGGGACCAATAGGCCAGTCAGTCTCAGCTCCGTGCCTGGTAACATTATGGAGCGGAGCCTCGTGGAGGCAGTGCTGAGGCAGAAGAATAATGAAGAGGTGATTTGGTACAGTCCACACCGCTTCACCAAGGGCAAATCATTCCTGACAAACCTGGTGGCCTTCTATGAGAAGGTCTCAACATCAATAGACAAGGGAAGAACAACTGATGTCATTTACTTGGACCTGAGCAAAGCCTCTGACACTGTCAGGCACGACATCCTGGTCTCCAAGCTGATAAAATACGGCTTTGAGGGATGGACAATTCGGTGGATAAAGAAGTGGCTTGACAGCCGCACCCAACAAGGAAATGTCAATAGGTCCATGTCCAAGTGGAAGCCAGTGACAAGTGGAGTCCCTCAAGGATCAGTACTGGGACCAGTCTTGTTTAACATCTTTGTCAGCAACATGGAGAGTGGGATTGAGTGCACCCTCAGGGAGTTTGCTGATGACACCATGCTGGAGGGTAGGGATGTCATCCAGAGGGACCTTGACAGGCTGGAGAGGTGGGCCCAGGCCAACATCATGAAGTTCAACAAGACCAAGTGCAAGGTCCTTCATCTGGGCCAGGGCAATCCTAAGCACTGATATAGGCTGAGCAGTGATTGCCTTGAGAGCAGCCCTGAAGAAAAGGACTTGGGGGTACTGGTGGACTTGAAGCTCAACATGAGCCATCCGTGTGCACTCGCAGCCCAGAAAGCCAATCATATCCTGGGCTGCATCAAGAGATGTGTGGCCAGCAAGTAAAGGGACGTGATTCTCTTCCTCTACTGCACTCTTGTGAGATCCCAGCTGGAATACTGTGTCCAATTCTGGAGTCCCTACTACAAGAAATATATGGACATCCAGAGAAGGGCCATAAGGATGATTAGAGGGCTGGAGCACCTCCCCTGTGAAGACAGACTGAAAGAGTTGGGGCTGTTCAGTCTGGAGAAAAGAAGGCTCCGAGGAGACCTTATTGTGGCCTTCCAGTATCTTAAGGGGGCCTACAAGAAAGTTGGTGAGGGACTTTTCAGGATGTTGGATTAGTGATAGGACTAGAAGGAATGAGTTAAAACTAGAGATGAGTCAATTCAGATTGGCCGTTAGGAAGAAATTCTTCACCATGAGGATGGTGAGAATATTGAGCAGGTTGTCAGGAGAGGTGGTGGAAGCCTCATCCCTCGAAGTTTTTAAGGCCAGGCTGGATGGGGGTCTGAGCAGCCTGATCTAGTGGGAGATGTCCCTGCCCATGGCAGGAGGGTTGGAACTAGATGATCTTTAAGGTCCCTTGCAACCCTGACAATTCTATGATTCTATGATACCTATTGCTGTGTTCCTTTAGTTTCCTTGCTTATTCCCTATTGAAAGTATCTAAAGTCTCTGTCTTCTTTTACTGACATTACAAAGAAATTGTTTGCACACACTTTTTGGAGATCTACATTAAAGCTCTGTCAAAGTGAGTAAAATTCCCTCTGTTCTGTTGCAGTATATTTCTCAAGGATTTTTTCTTAGCACTAAGAACAGTCATCTATTGCAGAATGAAGGGCAGGATGTGACTGTTTTCCTTGATACATAATGAGGGTTTGTACACAAAGTAGAATCACTGCTTTCTCTCACAAATTTAGTAGTACATCTGTGAATACCTTTGCATAGTCTTTGAAATATTTCTTGCCTGAAGGCCTTGCCTGTTGATATCAAACAAGATATAAGAAACTAGATATAACTTTTCTTCCACAAATGAAGGCAGTGACAACAGTGTATTCCAGTCTGGTATAAAAGAAGTGTCTCTTATCTTTATTTCAATCTGATGAACTTTCTTCATTTAATCATTAGCTTTTATTGACAAAGAACCAAATATACTCTTTGAGTGTGGTGAGACAGCATAGAATCAATTTATATATTAAATTAAAGCGTAGGGCCTCTAGATATTTAGACTAAAGATAAAGTAGTAACCCATTAAATGCAAAGCCTTGTTGATAAGAATGGTAATTCTCTCCAGCAGGCACATTCTTTTTACAGATTTTCATTTAGGATGGTATCATTGCCTCATGGAGTAATATAAGTTTAGCTAGTATATTGGCTTTTCTCAGAGTTGACCAGGACTGGCATAAAGAACAGTTATGAGTAGTATTTCTTAGTCAAGCTTTGGTCAAATCTGCCCTGTTCTGTGCATAAGTCCTGAAACAGAAATGCCACTAGGCTGGCCACTAGCTATAATGGGACATGAACTACAACGGCTACTGGAAGGCTGGTAGAGAGATGTTTGAAGGGGATAGGAAATACGAATCTGAGAGCCAAGTGGTGATATAAGCAGGTGCGGCCTCATTTACTTGTTACAAACTTAAGCGACTTGAAAACTGCGTAAAAGCACTAAGTATTTGGAAGCAATGCAGATACTATTTTGTGTTACAATCATCAAAGCATTTAACCTCTGATTATATTTGACATACTTCACTGATGCTGAGCTGAATACTGCCTGATGATATGTTGCTCCAATGTAGCTGTATCTATGCAGTAAGTGCATTATGAATATCTTTTTTTCACCTGAAATGTCTCCCTCATGTTATCCTCTCAGTGACTTCTCTGTGATAATTTCCCCCAGAAACCAGGCAGAAGAAGGTGAAAATCTACAAGTCCTTGGGTACACAAATTCCTGTGATCTGTCTCTTGTGGGTGAGAATGAAGGGGCCAATCTTCTGGTTTCAGTTAATTGGAATCACCCTTTTCATAAAATTTTAATTAAGATAACCCTAAAAAGTCTTAATGTTTGAAGTAAAAGTAACCCTGAATATGAGTGATGGTAATGAGATTTCCTGGATGTGGTCCTGTGTGACGTACTCCAGGTATTCTTGCTTTAGCAAGGGGTTTGGACTAGATGTTCTTTCGAGGTCCCTTCCAACTCCTGACATTCTGTGATTCTGTGATTGTGACAGTTTTAAAGCAGTGAGGACAGCATTTTGAAAAGCAGTATTCAAACTTATGAGCTTCAACTACCTCAAAATAATATCAGCTGTAAATAATGTTGGGAGTAAGAAAACCTTTGATACAGCAGTATTAGCTCTTCAGAAAGGGCGTCTCAAAAGTTTCCTCTCCTGTGGAAAAGAGCTGTTGTCAGATTTCTCAGAGGAGGTGCAGCTGAAATGGTGATGGGAAGTAGATCTTGCCATGGCAAAGCTATTCACTCTCCAATGGCAGATCCTGGTATGAGCTATACTGATTCTCATTCCACCTTCTGAAATATTCTTTTGTCTTATTAAAATGTCTGTCATTGGTAGATAAAATCACGGAACTTGTAGACAGAGATGTTTGACTATCTAGTCAGAAGTGGGAAAAGAAACTGTCTCAGAGCAGATTTTCTACCAGAATTTTAGGATCTTTACAAACCGCTCTTTGACCTTTCTGTGCTTTTGTCATAGATTTGGGAGCTTCATGGCTGTGATGAAGCTTTTCTCACCCGTAAGACTTATATTTCTCTCTGTACCTCTCCCCTGAAAATTTTTTTCATTGCTGAGAGTCCAGTCTTGACTTCAGAGACTACTTGTGTGTCTAAATAAGGATATGTGATACAGTGTATAGCCTATACCTATAGTTCATGGAGTATATGAAACAGACTCAAGATGTCAACCTGGGTAGCACTCCGTGCCTGTAAACCTAGAGTGTTTCTGATACCTGAGCTGGTTCAGAGTGAGTGCAGGTGTAGCTAATACAGCTTGTGCTGAATGGCCATCATCTAGTATTTCATAATCTTTTTTTTCTCTTTTTCCTGCCCTTCCCCTCTAAGTCACCTGACATTGATAAAAGCAGATAGCATGCATGTTTAGAAAGGCTAAACGGAATCCTGCAAGTTGTTCACTGATATTACTCAGCTGAACGGTCCCAGCTGGCATTCCGTATGCTTGACAGGACATCACCACTGATCTTGGAATGAGCAGCAGGCCACTTCCTCCTTCCAGTGTCTGAACCATGAAAATGTATGGTCTCCACAGCTTAGATAAGTTCAAAGTATGTGGGAAAGTAAGTGGAACTTTCTCTTAGGCCACTATTTGGGCCATCTGGCGTTAACTGTATCTTGCACCTTTTTGGTCTTGATGATTGCAAGAATTTCTACACATTTCTTCAACTACGTTAATTTGAAAAGTGCCCTAGAAGTCACTACTACTAAGATGAACTATTATGGTATCTTCTGTCCTTTCACTCAATAATTATCTATCTAAGATCTGAGTTTTGTCAGTTCTAGTATCTTAACAGGATAGAGTTTCTCTGCTATGCACGCTAAGGAATGAAGGATGTTGCCACAGTATAATAGGAGAGATATAGCCTGAAAAAAGAAATGAGGATGACAAGTGGGAGAATTGCTGTAAAAATTCTAAATGTACATACCAACACTGTGACTGCAGATTCCCCACCCATCCATCATTTAAACCAACTCCACTATGAAATCCTCCCTACTAGCTTTTCTCACAAGTCCTATTCAGCTGTTGCTGAACAACTAAGAACGGTCCAGTTTAGGATGCCTCTTGTTACGAAGAGCAGGAAAAAGATAGGCTAAGAAAAACCTAGAGGAGACTCTCGTGACTGACTTTTTTTTGCTTATTAGTGCAGTATGGTGGGAGTCACAGTCACTGAGATGAAGAATTGTGATAGCTCTCAATTCCACTCAAATAGGACAAGCAGGGAAAATATGAAGATGAATATCTAAAAGCAGAAAGCAGAGCTGAACTGATGAGCAATATGCATTACTTATTTTTTCTCCACCTGATATGATGGTCAACTGAACATAGTGCTATATGGTCACATCAGCTGAAACACTACATAAATACGCGGCTTTAAACAAATTAATCCAGGTCAAGTCATCACTGTGGTAATAGGGTTGAAGTGTGACCCAATACTGGAAAGACCACAGAATTAAGCAGAAGGTGTAAGTAGAAGCATCCTTATAGGATGATAAGCAGCAGGGGATACTAAGTGGAGGACTATAAAAAACCTGTGCACTATACAGGTATGTCTAAATGAATATTACAACACATCCACTTCAGATGCGGTGAACCTGCTTTTCTTGTAAGAACAATCTAAAAAAATAAGAACAGTCATTTGATTTTCCAGCAGTAGTTTACCATAAACATGGATAAAACCTGGAGCTTCTTGCTCAGAAACATGTAGGATCTCCATCCCTGCAGAATGTCCCTCTTCTGAGGGAGAATAGAACTAAATAACTTTTGGAGACCATTTCCAACTTACACTGTCCTGTAATTCTACTAAGAAATATATCACTTCAGTAATGACTTGTATGAATGCATACCGTTTGAGTTCAGCCAAGTTCTAAGAGGTGGAGAAACTGTGCACTACACTAATTGTGTGATTATCCTCTGGGGCCTTATAGGACTATGTACAGGTGTTAAATGAAGCTGCAAGCCCCAGGTGAACTTTGGCATGGAAGTCCCTAAAGGGTTTTGTGACTCTTAACACTGAATTATGTAACACACAAGGAAAGCCTGGCCCCTGAAAAGAGAGTTTGTAGAGTTCATGAAGCTGAAACAGAAGAGAAAGTAGCTGAAAAAAGAAGAGGAAATACTAACTAGAGACGAGAGCTTTGGGAGTTGAACTGAGCCCACTGGACACTGCCGTCAAGACAAGTAGGAGGCACCGTGCGTGGTCTGAGAAAAAAATTAGGCTGGCAGCAACAGGGCCTTGTTAGTTTGGCAGACTAATGTTTCTAGAATCTGAACAATCAAGAGCTGTTTAATATGGGATGTAACTGAAGCAAGAGTTGACTCCATGTGCAGATGTATCCTTGAATGAACATCTGTAGTAACATATGAACAATATTTGAGATCCACTTTCTTTACTGTTTGTAACAGATACAAATTATTCACTTTAATAGTTGATGTGCTAGAAGATGAAAGGATTTTCATGCTTGTATTTTAAAGCTTCTGTTACTGATTAGCTAGCAAATTTCTGTCAATTAATTATAATACAATAATATAAATAGTGTTATTTAGACACAAATCAGAACAGTAAATGATATTATGCTAACTTGACAGTGGTTAAAGTAGGGCGATACATTTCACAGAATCACAGAATCACAGAATCACAGAATTGCTGAGACTCTGAGATCATCAAGTCCAGTCTATGATCCGATGGAATCAAATTGACCAGACCATGGCACTAAGTGCCACATCCAGCCCCTCCTTAAATACCTCCAGGGACAGTGACTCGACCACTTTCCTGGGCAGTGCATCCCAGTGTCTGAGCACCCTCTCCGTGAGGAAGGGCTTCCTGAGAACCTAAACCTTCCCTGATGTCCTCGGGAGAAGAGCTCGACCCCCACCTGACTGCACCCTCCCTTCAGGTAGTTGTAGAGAATGACAAGGTTCCCCCTCTACACCCCCCAAGCTCCCTCAGCCTCTCCTCACAGGACTTTCCCTCCAGTCCCTTCCCCAGCCTCGTTGCTCTCCTCTGGACCCACTCCAGACCCTCAATATCTTTTTTGCAGCGAGGGGCCCAGAACTGCACACAGGGCTCGAGGTGAGGCCTCACCAGTGCTGAGCTCAGGGGCAGAATTACATCCCTGCTCCTCCTGGCCACCCTGTTCCTGCCAGAGGCCAGGATGCCATTGGCCTTCTGGGCCACCTGGGCACACTACTGGCTCATGTTCAACCGGTTGTCCACCAGCACTCCCAGGTCCCCCTCCGCTGGGCCACTGTCTCCTGAGTCTGCAGCGCTGCAATGGGTTATTGTGGCCAAAGTGTAGGATCCTGCACTTGGTCTTGTTGAACATCATCCCTTTGGCCTCGGCCCATCGACCCAGCCTGTCCAAGTCCCTCTGCAGTGTCTTGCCTACCCCCCAGCAGATTGACACTCCCCCCAACTTGGTGTCATCTGCAAACTTACTAAGGGTAGACTCAATCCCCTCATTCAGGTCGTCAGTAAAGATATTGAACAGGAATGGTCACAGTACTGATCCCTGGGGGACAACACTCATGATCGGAAGTCAACTGGATGCAACACCATTCACCACCACTC
>NW_009714176.1:35702-42044 GCF_000703405.1 Apaloderma vittatum | reverse complement strand
CAGGATGAAAAATTATCCCACCTAAGTGGGGAAATATTAGCTTTTCTTGTGTTGCCTGCCAGGAGAGCAGCGGTTTAAGCACAACACGGGGCAGGAAAGCAGAAGGGAGGAGCTGAGGCTGAGCTGGCAGAGCCCAAGGAAGGGGCTGGAGAAGAGTTGACTGGAGGGAGCTGTGGAAAACGAAGAGGGAAGAGTGGAGTGGAAAGGAGGGTTGGAATGGGCGTAATTTTCTGAATGTTACAGGGGCCTGGAGTGCTCTGGTAACCGTCTTGGTGTTTCTGTGAGGTGAAGCTGAATGACTTGGACTGGATGATCTTCGAGGTCCCTTCCAACCCCTAACGTCCTGTGATCCTCTGACTTCGCTGGAAGTCCCAGCCCTTGGAGTGAAAAAACAAGACTCTGACAGCGGCAGGGACTTTACTGCGAGACAGTAGCTCTGAAAAAGACTTGGCTTCCTAATGGGTAGATGGCTAAACATTGCGCTACCAGACCGCTGAAGAAGTCAGACGGGATAATTTAATTAACAGCTGTGTAACCTGAGGAATTTCAAGATTTGGGAGGTTGTATAATTTCCCGGTTGAACACTGGTGTGATCACTAACAGCAGGTCATACCCAAGCATGGTGGATGTAGTGCAGACGGCGTGCTGACAAACTAGAAAGGGATTACAGCAAGAAGTACGGGGTTACTTTCCAGAACTGCAGAAATCCTAACAACATAGTCTTTGTGTTGTATCACAGTAACAGCAAATATTTTCATGGGAGAGAAAGCTCTTCAAGGGTCTTCAGGCTTGCAGAAGAAGGTATAACACACTTGCAGCTCGAAGTTTTACATACAGGAAAATTGGTGTTAGATATCTTGGATCACCTTTAGATGTTATACTGTAGACACAAGCTGGTTTGGTCATCTAGAGCTCTTTTTAGATCAAATAGAGTGAGAAAGGTGCATTTTAGGGTGTGGTTTATCTGATTATTTTAGTTTCTCATGAGATTAATCATTCTCTGGACATGAGTTGACTCTGAAGGGATAACAAGCTCAGGTGTAAATACTTGCATTAGATGTGTTACCTGGTTAATCAATTCCAGATATTACTGTTTTTGAGGAAAAAAAAAAAAAAGGTCTTGGAGTTACTTATGTCTCCAAAGGGGAGAGGTGCTAATAACTGACCAAAGGTCTCTCTGCAGTGGATGAGGATCTGGGATCCCTTCAGCCAGGTCTGGCACTGGTTTTTGGTAGTCTTGCTTCATAAGTGAACCTGAAGAACTCATTGTGTCTTTTAAGGGGATTTGTATATGCAGATCTCCTAGAAGAGGGTGAAAGAAGAAAGTCTCACAGCATGTGAAGGAAGTACTTCAACTGTCGTAGGACCAGAACTAAGACACAAAGGGAGGTTTTATTTGGTAAATTTAAAAGTATTGTTTTTCTTAATTGCAAGGCAGGAGGGCAGATAGTCACGAATAAACCTTGATTCTGCAATAACATTATACATTTGTAATCGTCCCTAGAATCAGAGACTTAGGCCAGCTCATTTCTAGTTTACATGAGGCCAACATTCTGCAAATTACAGGCAACGGCTAGCATTGTCCAGCTTAATGTCTTAAAGCATTAGCTGAGATTACTGTATAACCTCAAAAATTAGTTTTAAACCTTTATTCCTTGGTATAGTGCAAGTATATCTTAATCTTTTATCATGTTTCATATAGTTTATCACCAGACGTGAATGTTATAAATATAAGCAAGTGCCATCTGGTTGTTCTAGCACCTCTCTTATCTCTCATGGAGATATTTTTAGTGCTGCAGAAATACAGAAATGTAGCTACAGGAACGGTTATTGCAAGTGATGCATGAAATAAGGTGTACTTACTACTTTTCACAAGCTTAGTTCTTTGGCAAAGCTGACTAGATGCATGAAACACCCTGAAACGTGGTGCTATATTAATTCTGTTACTAACATTTTTTTTTGCTCCATTTGGGCATCAAAGTGCTCTTCTCAAACCGCTTAAATCAACTAAACAGTTGATCTGCTGACCTTGAAAAAAGTATTTCTCCTGTTTTGTAGAACTCCACACCCTTTTGCAAACTGAGGTTGTTCGGATGACGTCATCACAATCGCTGTGAGAGTCAAGTCAAGAAAAGTGCAGCCCTCTGAGGTGTAACTGTTAAACACACCGTAGCTGAAAATGTCACATTTTATGATGGACAAATTACTTCCTAAGCCACCAACCACACAAATCCAGAGCTTTTGAGAGAGCGAGCTAGCAATACACGTTAGCCCTCTTCCTGTAATGTATTTTCAACATCTGAGCCATGTGTTACACTTTTCCCCAGCTGCATTTAACATGTAAAAGGACAAATAAAGATTGGAATCACACGTTGACTCAGTGAGACTCACCATCCAGTCATGTTGACTCTATCACATTATTTCTTCAGGGTACTATGGGGCATGCTCCTCTTGCTGCTTAACTTGGGACGTTCTCTTCTGTGCTCTCTGATCTATGTAATATAATCTTAAGAAACGTGTGTGCTTTGATTCTTTTGTTTACCATTTGTTTGTTATATTTCTTTAAGTAATAAGACAGAAAATGAAATAAAGAAATGGAAAACCGTCAGGAGTGGCAGAGAGTAAACTAGAAATTCAAGTGTTTTGGCAGCCCAGTGGTGGTGAGCTGTTTGTCAGCTGAAGCAACAGGGATGAAAATTTTCCCTTTTGTATATTATTTTCTTAAGATTTCTTAAGTTTTGCACGTGCTGTAATGCTATCCACCATTTAGATGAATCTGTGAACTAGTTACTTCAGAAATTTGCATAGTATTGGGTATCCTAGGTATGACATTGAAGGTTTCTCATCTTCCCTGGACTGTAACTTAATTATTAATTGGTGGTTGAACTTTCAAGCATTAAGGTGTTTTTTCCCATAATGTGTCACTTTTAGATGAATCTGTGAACTAGTTACTTCAGAAATTTGCATAGTATTGGGTATCCTAGGTATGACATTGAAGGTTTCTCATCTTCCCTGGACTGTAACTTAATTATTAACTTTCAAGCATTAAGATGTTTTTTAATCTTCCCATAACATGTCACTTTGCCTCTGTTTCTCATCTACATGAGGAAGTACAAGCAATTCAGGCGATGTTTTATGGACACAATCACTGCCTGTTTGAGTTTCTGCTCAAAACTTGAAAATGAGGCAACTGCTTGGCCACTTGTGTCTGTGATAAACATAGTTCCAGCTTAGAGATCTGCTGAAAACCTTTAGCCTGTTGGCAGCTTCAGAGATTCAATTAATTAATGAAGTGTTTCTGCTTTCAAAAGCTGGAAAATACGTACTATGATAGCAAAGCCACTGAAACGACAGCCAGGTTTAGAATTAAAGGGCTTCAGGCTGGAGCGGTGCTAGTATCTCTGACTGGCAAGGTTGGACCAAAACTTTGCCAAACAAGAGTCAGCTTGTAATAGTGGCTTCCATGAAGTTTAGTCATTATTTTCCTATGCTTTCTGGCAAGGTTGGACCAAAACTTTGCCAAACAGGAGTCAGCTTGTAATAGTGGCTTCCATGATGTTTAGTCATTATTTTCCTATGCTTCCATGGTCTTAAAATGAAATAGTTATGAGCACAAGGACTTGCCTTCGTTTCTTCAACAAGCAGGGTTGGTTTCACTTCTAGATGTTGGCCAAAGTCCTTTTTAGGTTGCTGTCCAAGGGGAGGTTAATCCACTTTTGGCAATTCATGATCAGTGAGCTGTGCAGTGTCGGGTTGACACTGAACATTGGTGGTGTACTTTCTTCCGCTGTCCTACACTAATTCTCTTCCTTATTGTAATTATCAAACTCCTTGGCTGCTCTTGCAAACAGCACATGAAGTACTCTTTCCTCTCAAGTACTTTTCATTGGA
The DNA here is from genome assembly GCF_000703405.1 of Apaloderma vittatum. Taxonomy (NCBI): domain Eukaryota; kingdom Metazoa; phylum Chordata; class Aves; order Trogoniformes; family Trogonidae; genus Apaloderma; species Apaloderma vittatum. The sequence goes on along the minus strand of NW_009714176.1, from coordinate 38,153 downwards.
ATGACAGGGAGCATGTGGAGTCACCATCTATTTTTCATATCTGACTTTTTGAATCAAAAGACCTCTGTTAGTTAACTCGCTGTTTAGATGGAGTTGGTATTTGTGGAAATTCACCAGAGAACTGTCAAGGCATTCAAGAACCAGATTTATCCTTAATAAAGTCAAGTAGATGGTAGGAAGGTGAGAACTGGCATGGTGACAGTTTGCACTGGTTGCCATGTGAGAGTAACGATTTTTTTTAAAAAAATCTTCATTTTAAGTATTTACTTGAAAATATTAATTTAAATATACACACACAACCTGCTGTCATCAGCTGTATTTTGAAATGCAGGTTTATTTGAACTGAGGTTATCTTCATCTACTGTGGGCTTGGGTAAGCAGTCCAGCCCCCACAGTATGCTGTGAATTTATTTAATTATTAGTCTCCAACAGTGTTAACGAATAATCCCAGGACATATCCACTATACATATGTATTGCAAATAGTAATTTCTTTCTGAAAGAGGCTTACAGTCTGAAAGAAAACGCCACGTGGGAGAGAGACAACAAGGATTACTGTTTCCACTTTGCAAATGAGAAATTGAGACACAAACAGATAAAATGATTTGTCAAAAAAAACCTTATGGCAGAGCGGGCCAAGAGTTCTTATGTTGATTTACCACTGCCTTTAACCATCCCATCTTCCTTCCAATGTTTTCAGAGGCTAGAAATTCCTCACGTGTACTTGCCTTTTCCACAAGGCTGGAGATGAGAAGGGAGCAGGGGACTGACAGAAACTGTGTTCAATAAATAAAACTTCTTGGGAGGAGGTTGCATCAAGAAAAAAGTTCTTTATTGAGTAGAATGGATGATGGTAATGTGAACCGAATGGCACTTTGTCTATTCAGGACAATTCATTAGGAGACAACATAATATTAAAGGCTGAAGCTCCTGATTGTTACCATGTTCTCTTTGATGCGTTTATCAGAGTTGTTTCGTCTAAAAAATAAAATCTTGAAACAATTATATTATTAAAATATTCTTGCCTGTTAAGAGTTTTAGTCAGTTATTAAAGCTCTTCTTGAGATGTTTCATATGTTAGGAGGATGAAAGTCTATTAAAAAAAATAAATCTAACAGCTCTTGTGCTGTCAACTGTAGATACTGCTTACTCTCAGAAGTGTGAGAATAATTCTACTACATTAAAAAATAAATCTTGTAACACATTAACTATTGCCAGCAGCTACAGAGATTGATTTAGTTTCAATTACTCATTTCACATAAACACTTCTATATTAAAATGTGTGCCTAATGAATTTTTTGAAGGTATGATCCATAATAGATATTTCTTACCAAGCAATACTGTGGCTTTGTTTTTCAGGTTCCTTCTGAGCACCCTTAACAATCCAAACTGCAGATTATTTATTTTTTTTTCCCCAAAACGTGTTAATGTTCAGTTTTGTAAAATGTTCTGATATTTGCTTGGAAGGAAACTAAAATGAAGCCATTGGGCTTAATAAACCTTTGTAATATGTGCCAAGGGATTCCAAGTGATAAAATGGAAGTAAACCCAAGCATCATGCTCTAAATAATCTCCGAGATTTTGACAGGTTGAATCAGATTCTTCAGTGCTGTGTAATCTCTTTGCCTTCCAAGGCAATGTGGTCTGGCTGACCCAAGATAACCATGTTGAGATAGGTGATGTTTTTCAGTTCCTTGGGACAAAATGACTTTATGTTATTTTTACAGTCTAACAGAGAAGATGTGGCATTGCTTGAAATTGAGGAACTGAACATTGGTGAAGTTTCATCTTCTAATGGCTTGAGGTCTCCTGTTTGAGAGGAATATCTTTACCAATAATTTTCTTTTTTTTTTTTTTCACTTGTCTCAACAGGAGTCGTGGAGGCTGCTGTTAGGAAAATACTGTTTAGTCCAACTTCGGTACAACTTTGCATTTGAAAACCAAACCACTTGCTCTTCTAAAGTGTAAGTCAGATTTTTTTCCAAGTGGTGGGAAATATCAATTATTATTGAAAACTCTATTTTCCAGCTCTTTTCATACTATGTTTTTTGAAAAGCACTTCACCTCACCATAGGGATATTATTGAGCTGAAACGAGAAAAAATAATGAAGTGTTCTTTTAAATAGAGAAACTGTTTATTTGTCAAAATACCGCTGCATCTCTCATTCAGCAATGCTTTTTTCCCCCCTCCTCTTTTGGGAACAGCAGGGATCATTTGTCTGAGAAGACAAGCTGTACTCTCACAGATTCCATATTTTCTGTTTGTTCCATTCCTTTATTCTATCACATATATGTATATTCCACATAAGATAAGTAAATTTTCTGCATGTTGCTTATGAGATTATCTTCAGTCTGATTCTCTGGAAAGTGATTTGATATCCGCAGAACATTTAACAAAGGTGAAAGTGTTGTGAACAGTTAAAGCATTTTGCTCATTAGGTTTCTGTGCCATA
>NW_009714176.1:0-35671 GCF_000703405.1 Apaloderma vittatum | reverse complement strand
TGCTGAAGAGGGATCACATTTACTTGTAATATACGTTAAAAAGAAATCTCCAGATTCAGCTTCTTTCCTAATGCAGGATTTGAAAAAGGCTCTTAGACTCCATAGGTGCTGTTAGTAAGGAGACTTAAAACACCCATTTGATTTGGGAGAGAGCGTATTATTTTTGTTTATTGTGAAAGCATAGTAGATTGATTATTTGTCATTTTGACTTACCAAAACGTGGATCATCTTGCTACTTTTGGAGATAAAGCCTGCTAAAATTTGATCTTTTCTCCTGATCAGCTCAGTGATTTGTATTACAATAGTTTACTGTGCTGAGCTGCTGCAGTGAAAGATCTGTCAGCTTTTCCATTATCACGTCCTTGTTGGAGGGAATCCCAATTCATTCATTTCAATTCCCATCACAATAAAACTTGGCTTATGATACATATTATTTGTAGTTTTCAATTCGTTTTCATTTGGAAATGCAAAATATGTCATCTTCTCACAGCTCTATTTCTAATCTGTTGCCTCTACAGCAAAGAATTCATTAGACTGAATTCTGGAAAATAAAATATTCAGGGCTAGACTGTTCCTTTCAGCACAGCCTTGATCCATGAATGATGTGCAATCTGTGCAGCTTGAACACTTTGTGCCTTTGAGACACTCTCCTCTGGTGTAGTATGGTCTTGCTGCCCTCTGGTCTACACCAACAGCTCATTTTAACTTCCTCTATAAGAGGTATTTCCTGTGCAATGTAAGCGAGAGATCTTATAATATGTATTCTGTTCTTCTCAATGAATCTGAGTGGTGAAAATGGTGGTATTTACTATTTCTGCATACTAGAATACATGATCTAAGTAGCCTGTTCATTGGCACAAAGGGAAAGTTTTTACACATCTAGCTGCTCTGGTAGAGGAACGCAGCTCCAATCTTTTCTTTTTGAAAATGCAACAACTTTTCAGTCAGCTATGTATTTTTTGTATTTGATGGTAGATGTTATGGGGATGAACAAGTAGTAACACAGTGCAGTTTCACCCAATGGATTCATCATGGCTAGGGGAAAATTTAGAATTTGACCCCCTTTAAACATTAATTTCAGGTCCAGTCCAAAGTCTCGATGACTGCAGTAACTGCTGGTTCAAGCTCCTGTAGTCCTTCTGTTAATGTAATTTTAGTATCCCAGGCCCAGTAAGCTCAGTTCAGTCCTTTAGCAATGTTTTCTATGCGAGTTCCTTAAAACTGAAATTAATGCAATCTAAATGATCTAACCCAAACATTAATACTGTAACTCAGACGAAACTAAGATCATAGAATCATAGAATGTTAGGGGTTGGAAGGGACCCCGAAAGATCATCTAGTCCAACCCCTTTGCTAGAGCAGGATCCCCTAGGGCAGGCCTTATTATGGGCATTTATGATGCCTATAATCTCATATTTCAGTTGAGTAATGTTGAAGACATTGAGCTATTTAGCCATACCAAACATGATCTAGAAAATACAGGCAATTAAAAAAAATAAATTGATTAAAAATTCCCTCTCTTCATATTGGTTTTACACCTATATTTATATCTTTCTCTTTTTTCGAGAGCTACAGAAGAATGTGTACATTTGTAAGTATTTTTATTCATATTTGTTGGCAAAATCTGCTTACAGGCCTCCCAGGTATCCGTGCCTTGCAACAGAATCTTGGGGAGGGAGAAAGGACCACTTAGGCACGCTGACCATACACCAGTTCATTGGACAGGACGAGATACTGGCTGGTGTCGCGGACATGAGGTTCTCTGTGGTCTCAAAGAGGCTGTGATGACTGCAGGGAGATTTCTAACGCCGGGAAGAAGGCAAACATCCCACGTGTGTTTTAAGGAGGACCATAAAGGTGATCAAGGAGATGCAGCCTGCCCAGCCTGGCCTCAGTCTCTAGGATGACTGTGGAGCAAATCCTTCTGGAGGCCATTTCCAGGCCTTTGATTGATGTAATTAGGAACAAGCAGCATTGATTTGCCAGGGATTAATCATCCCTGAGCAATTTATTAGCTTTCTGTGGTGAAAGAGCTGGCCCTGTCAGTAACTGAGAGAGAACAATGGATGTTGTGTGCCTTTACTTGAGGAAGCTTATGTCAAAATCTGCCACAGCATCCTTATAGCCAAATTAGAGAGACGGGTAGTTACGAGGCAGCTGGAAAACTGGCTTAATCACTGGGCTGGAAGACTCAGTGGGCTAAAGTGGTTTAAAGTTCAGGTAGCCACTAGGGCAGCTCTTCTGAGCTTGATACTGGGACAATATTGTTTGGTGTCTTCCTGAATAGCCCAGGTGGTGGGGTGGAACGCCCTCGGCAAGCGAACTGGGCTGCCACCAGATGGGAGGAAACAGCTGATACGCTCGAGGCAAAGCTGCCCTACGGGGGCATCTTGAAAGACTGGGAAAGGGGCCGATGTGCTGCTTAACATACGTTTGTCTTAACTAAGAGGTGCATAAACATTGACTTACCTCAGGACATTATACGGGACAAGTCTTTTACCTATTCTGCACTTGGAATTAATTATGATCAAGTGCTTTAAGTGCAGAAATGTTATTCCTGTGTACTAGAACTATTAATCAGGGACATGGCTCAATCTCTGAACACCGCTGTGCCCTGCCTGGCCCTCAAGATATGAAGCAGAACACCTGCGACAATGCATCCTAAAATAGCTCTGCTGCACCTGGGTGTAGTCAGATTTGCACCCAAGTATGGTCAGGTTTCCAAAGAGTAGTAAAGTAAATGTCTTTCCACCAACCAATCATGCCAGGATTTAATTTCTAATGGTGCAGTCGTGTCAACTGGGTACTGCTTTTGGAGAAATCACACGAATTTACCTGCTGTTGCTCAAAAGCACAGAAAAAAAATGTATCATGAAAAGTGTTTATATTTCAGTGTTGTAGAAATGTGCACATGGTGCTTCTTGCTCCTTCTTTCATCATGTCAAAATCAAATTCTTCTATTACATTGCTATAAATATGAAATGAATGGGCTTTATTGTTTCAGGTATATGCTTCTAACCAAAGCTAAAATTTGACCCATGAAGCTAGAATAGTCAAACAAGAAAACAGTAGTAAATCTATACTCAAGTTCAGTATGAATTGATTGAAAGAAGTCCTGGTATTTGGCATGGATGGGAGGCAAGATTAGGTGGTCTGTTGTGGCTTTACAGCCAGCATATCCTTGTAACGTGAATTTTTGTTTGTTCCAAATTAACTTCTGTGACTGAGGAGGGAAACTCCATCAGGCCCTTGTTGCCAAGAAGAAATAATACTGTTTTGTGGTGAGGAAAGATTGCTTTGTATGGCTAGTTATTTCTACTCTAACAAAATGGCTTATTTAATTGCAACATGTAGAAGTGCTCCTTTCTATTTCAGTGTACAAATAATAACTTACTGTTCTGGCCTTCTTTAAACTTAATATCTTTTATACTTTTATGGAAAGATACCATTCTCTAACCCTGTCATTAGAAAGCAATAGTGTATCAGTGGGAAAGATTTATTCAGTTTTCTGCATATTGGCGCTTTGAAGAGAAGTATGCTGTGAGTATTTTGCATTAACGGAGACTTACATCATAATAAACTTTTATCTATAATGACAAACATCTCCTTGTAGATGTTTTAAACCAAGATTTAATCAGTTCTAGCTGTTTTTTTTCCCGTGGTTGGTATTCGTTAGGGAAGTTCATAATTTCTGAACTCCAGTCTGCTGAAAATAATGAAATTAGATCGATGGAGTTGTGTTTAATGGCTTGTGTTATGCAGCTCATCTGAAAGGGCTTTAAACGTACATTTTCATAAGGTCTACATTACTCAACTCATTGACCAGAGCGTGGCGATGAGCTAATGCTGTTATTTTTAGTTCCTGCCGGTTTTATCCAAAGCATTTTGGAGATGAAGAGCTAGAAGGAGTGAGTGCGCTGAATGGGGAAGCAGGATGCATTATGAATGACTTTTAAGTTCTGTTTTTCAGGAATGAAAGTCGGTCAGACTTGAGTAGTGTTGTAACTGCAGTTTCCTCATTTTAACGACTCATTCTAACCGTGATACCGCTAGTATGTAGGCATGGGCAGGATTACTAGGAGGTAGAATTGAAGTTCCTTTGCTGTAACTCTTTTGTTCATTTCCTGTCTAAGAAAAGCAGCAGCGGTATTTCCAGTCTCTTTTTGTAAAACTCCTTTTCTCTTTTATTTCTTTCGTTCTTCTCTGAATCCCCTGCAATTCTGCAGTGGTCTTGAGACACTGTGTACGCTCAGATGCACGCCTGGCGCAGAAAGAAGGCTATTTCTGTGCCATATCTAACAGCCTCCTGACATGTTAGATGATTTTCTCTAGCCCTTTCCTCACACTATTTACCAGTTTACTGGTTTTATGAGAAGAGGTACTCATTAAACAGCAGCTTACCTTTTTTCCCCTTACCATTTTTTCCTTTATTACCTTTATTAACATTGTGCTGTAAAAGTACCCATTCATCTGCGCTGACCATAATTGCTTACACTTTCCCATCACCTTCTCTGGACTTCATTAATTATAACTGTGTTTCCTAAATGTAAAACCTGTGTAATTTTTTAGATTGACAGCAGAGTCATAGAGGAATACCTGGTGTTAGTGTAGTGCTTTGGGTTCTCATATCCAAGCTACTACACAGAGAAAATGGCAAATGATAACATTATAAAAATAATTAGCTGTTTTCCATTTCTGGGTGGAATTCTTTAATTCAGAGGAGATCAGGACTGGCCTGAAGGAAACCTGGTTTTTTAATATTGTCTCTGCTCTTGGTAGCTTTGTGTTTATAAAGATGTTTGAGATTTACATGAAGAACCTGGTTGAGTGGCTCTTAATGAACCTTACTGGCTCAGGTCCAGACTGTTTTAAATAATAAGAAAAGTAAATATGGGGCCCCACAGGATATTTTCAAAGGCACAAAGGACAGTTAGGTAACCAGCTCCCAAGAGAAATCTAAGGGTCTCTGCAATTTCAGCCATTAAAAAAAGTCCCACACCTGCATAGCTTTACGCAAGCTGAAAAATGTGATCCATAGATGCATCTCAAAAAACCTCTCATTTAAAAAACAAAAGAGTGAAGAGACGGCTGGAGCAGTAGATTGTGTCAAGATGTAAGATTCATAATTACAGCACAGGAAATGGCAGCAGATTATGAAAGATCTTTGGGCTGAAATGTCTGTGTAGCAAAAATTTCTAAGCGGCTGATTAAAGAGGCTTATTAGCAAGTACCTGAATTTTGCCAGACCTCTGGTGCTGGCTCACACCGAACATTTTCAGCTGATGAGGACGAGCGATTGTAAGATGGACACTTGGGATTTTTCTTTTGTTAAACAGTAGGAAGTGCTAGTAATTGTCAGTATTTGTTAAGCTGGTACTCCATAGCCTCAGCCTAGCAAAACCAGCTTATTTGGCTATGCCTATAAAAGCAGAGTGGACCTTACTAGAAATACCCAGTCTTGTGTGGCCTGTGCTTGTGTGCAAATTCTATATAGTGCACCAAACGGAGAGATGCTCGGTGATGTCTGACTGTACCGTCATCCTGTGGGCATCGCCTTGCTTCCAAACTAATAAAAGAAGACAACAAAAGAGCCAGCGTTTTGATACCATCTTGATACTGCCCTAGTTCCCTTGCTGCTGCCTCTGTGTTCACAGTCTTTGGAGGGCGTGGTGTAAATATGCCCAAAGAGTAGTGAGAATTTATACATTTGTCCTCTAATTCATTAGTGTGGTTGCCAATGTGATAGAAATATATTTTATCTTCACCAGAATCACCTATTAGACTTGATTCAGCTTCTCTTCTGGTCTTATGTCGTGTGCAATCTAAATCAAATTATGTGTGTTTGTAATAACCTGCATAATAAGATACCCACGTATGTTTTAGTGTCATTGAAATCAGTGTCTTTCACTTCTAAGGTCTGTACATTTAGATACAGTAAAACTGCATTGACATTAAAATACGACAATTAATTAACTCCTTTATTGCATTCTAATATACAAACAGCAATTCCCTGCATGAAATCCCAGTATGACTAGATTTCGAAATAATTTCTTTAAAAATTAAACATGTTTTTACCTAGTTCTTTCATTGCATAAAGGGAACTGAAAAGGAAACTTGGACAAAAATTGTCTGATTTCAGGACATGTTTAATGTAACATTTTTAAAAAACTAATTAAAAGATCAATAAAGCAGGAGATGGATGGCCTTGCTTATATGACCAAAATTGTAAAGCTATTTTCAGTGAGTTGACATTTGCCACGGTATCTATGATTTATTAATAATGTTGTTGTAATCGTTAGCAGAACACTCAGACACCCTGGCAATATACAGTCTCTCCTGTGTAAACAAAAATGGAAGGGAATCTCTGTCTCTAAATAATCGTAACAGGCAGGACAGAAAAAGGACAGCAAAAAATAAACAGAATTATAGTGAGGAGAGCCTTATCTGTGGTCGCATCCTACGGAAGTGAGAAGGCTGAAAATAGAAGTCAGGTCTCTTGAGCCTCAGCCTGCTGGGGCTCAGTCCAGTGGCTTGTTTGTTGGTCTGATCTGTGTCTCACACACCTCTCGACCCCACCTGACGGCAATACCCACCAGAGAAAACCTTCTGCATTCACAGACCTGCAGTAATAAGGAGGCACTAATGCACAGGCTCAAAGAGAAGCACATTTTTCAGAAGTCATATGCTGATGGTGATTTACTTCTACAGCATCAGGCTTCGTGTTGAGCATACGCTTGTGAAGAACATTGACATGACTTTGCCCATGTCCTGTGTGACACAGGGTATTGCTCTGCTTCACCGTGGTGCTTCTTGGCATTGCTGGGTGTGTATTACTACATTACTTCTGCTTTATTCTAAATGAGGAAACCATTGATTTTCTCTCTCTTTAGTGATAAACAAAGCCGTAGAAACTAGCGTGAGGCTGAACAAGGCCCAAGTAGATTTTTAGGTGGGCAACCAAAGGGACTTGCCTCAAAACTGACCGCGGATTCAGGGATTGATGCATCCATTTGGTGCAGTTGTCTGCCTAGAAATAGGTAGAGATGGAAAATGAAAATAACTAGAGAACAAGGGAAATGGCGAAGGTAGTCCTGGGTGAAATGGCGAATGTAGTCCTGGGTGAAATGACGAATGTAGTCCTGGGTAGAAGTCCTGTGAGAGAGAAGGAAGCTTAGTTTAAGCAGATTATTAGGTGGAAATCCAGACTTGGAAATTTAGAAGTGGGAAACCCCTTCCGGTATATATTCATACCATCATCTGAGAAATGTATGTATGCTCTTTGTATGCATCTGTTACAAAAAAGTATGAGACCGTGGAAATAATCTGAGTCATGTATTCCATTTCTTTTTCATATGGAAACAAGATGGCCTGAGTGTCAACTAACATTTGAACGGTTTTGTGGTTGAAGCAGATTAAAGTATGGGACCCAAAGGATATGAGAATAGGCCAAAAAACGATTTGGGCATCTTGGAAGAAATTACTATCCTACATCACATTGTGGTGTGACTTGAAGCAGATAAGAAAATGAAGAGACAGGACTCTTCCATAGACACCTTTCTGCTCTGTTCCTTACAGGTTTTTCCTGTGGGTTAGACTGGGGTTGAGGTGGGGAGTGGGTTAAAAAAATTACTGGAAAAGGACATCAGAAATAAACAGAGTTGGTTTCTGCCCCCATCTGAGTGACTGACAGCATCCCTGGGAATTCAGAGTGCTCTGGAAGTTGCAGCGTGGCAGGAGATAAGGGAGCCTTTCAGAAACTAAATTGCCCAAGGACTGGGCTTTTTTCTCCCTTAGCACACAGAGTATATTGTCTTTATAAAGCCATATCTTAAAAGTTCTATTCCATACATTTTCAATAAAAGAATCACTATATTTTGGTTGCATGTTGTGACACAGCAGGGTGATCGCTGACATTGCGAATTACTACCTGTGTGATGCGGATTTGCTGAATAAAAGCCTACAACATCATTTCACCAGTTAGAATGAGGAAAATAAATGCGGTTTTCAAGTGACTGCCTTGAAAAAAGGCACACATATAAATGTGCGGGTAGCATAAAAATGGACATCCTTTCAATTTTGGAGGAAAACATCACGTGTAAAACGTGACTGCCAACTCGGAGGAATTGCTATTTAGATTCTACCTACAAACACTGACATATTAATTGAATTTCTCATCAGGAAATTGTTCTAGTCTCCTCATTCACCTAGTTATAATCCATCTGATGCAGCAGTTGCTATGGTAACAGCAGTTTCAACATTTTAACCTATATAAATATTGCTGGATATAGACTTCTTTGATAACACAGTTAACTTGTGTAACTGTTACTCCTCAGAAGAAAATTACTGTCAATATTAATAATCAGATCAAACAAATTTGCAAGAATTTGCTTGCAAGCCAGGGAGAAGCTGGTTGTATAAAGCAAGGCTGACACCTGCCGGCTCTTTCTGTCAGACACAAATGTATTTTCTGCATGCGGTACACGTCCAGCTTTATTTAAAATAGTCTTTAATTCTGTCTGCATCAGGAGAATTTTGGTTTTCTAGCATTTTTCCCCTATTTCTTATTTTATCTTTTTTTTTTTTCTTCTGCAGGCTGTGAACAATTCTTTTTTAAGGCTTATGTGACAAAATGCAAGCATATCCTTGGTAAAAACACACTCAGAATTGGGGCTTCCAATTCTAACTTCCCAGACCAACCATTAGCAAAATTTGACATTTAGGACAAATTCAGTGGTGCAAATCGACTAGTTAAGCGTGCTGACTCGACAGTGAATGAGGCTTTTTATATTCATTTTAAAACACTCTTTGTGATTTTTTTTTGAGGCAGAGAATGAATGAATATGTAACAAATAATCTTTTCCAGGCAGAGCTTATGTCTTATTAAGCATCATGCATATGACTGGTGCTTGAAAATACCACAAATAAATCCAGCAATAGGACAACCATAAATCCTGTTCGAAGCCTATTCTCCTGACGCTAACAAGGGCACAGCAAAATCGTGGGGGAACTGCAGGTGCACTGCAGCGCTGGTAATTCCTGAAAGCGTTGTGCCTGTCAGCTCTCAAGGGCAGACGGAAAGTCTCAGCGTCGTGGAAAGGATTTCTCCGGTGACAAGTAGTTTGTACGTCTCCTTTGTGGGGGTATAGCATAAACTCCCTCTGTTTCGTTTGGTAGCTAATGTGAGAGAAAGAGAGCAGAGCTTTAACTGCCCTCCCTTCTGCTCCACTTTCCTTTGAAAAGTATTCTGCTGCTGGCATTATTAACTCTGAAATTCCCTATACAGCTGTGGGCTGCAAGGACTGGCTCTCCTATGCAACCGGGGAGGAGGCACAAAGGTTTCCTTGTGACCACTCGTTCTTTTTGTGTCCTTACAAAAGGCCAGTCACAATGTAGTATGCTGTTAATAGCTGAAGCACAAGATGTGGTAATGTAAATGAAGCCTGAGCAGCTGAAGCTAAGATTTGGGAGAAACTGGGGCCTAAATGACTGTGCTTTATCTTTCTTATTGAGTCACTGCCACATGACTCTTTTGGCTTAATCCCTTCATAGCGTTTTATGCAGAGGCACTCCATTCAGATGTTTAAACACAAATTCATTATATGCCATGTATGCTCAGATGTCCTCGCGTGTGAATATGACTTTGTTATCTCTCTGTCCTCGAGTATGTATCACCTGCCTGTGTGAATACCGAGGTGTTTTGACAACGTGCTTCACTGCAGGGCTGTACTTCCCACTCCTTGGGCTAACTTTATGCTCTTCTCATTAGCATGTATGAAACCGCACTTTTTGGTTTAATAAGGGGTTATTAAGAATCTGCCAGATACCAGTGTGAAAGCAAAGAAACTGAGCGTCATTGAAGCTGTGTGTGCAGTGGAGATGCGAAGAACTGTGGCTTTTCAAAGAGAGGAGAGGCACGGGGCAGGGGGCTGAGGGTGGCATGAGAAGTGTGTGCATGCCGTGAATGTCCCTTCTGTTTGTTAGCTCTGCAGCGGTGTCAAAGAAGCTCCTATCTGTGACAGGCAGACTTGACAGACAACACTGGTTTTGGTGTATTTATTCCTGCTTCATCTTCTATTTGAGGTTCTTAGATCCCAGTGTCAGGATATCTTAGGACTAAGTAAGTGGTCTCAAAGGTCCTGCTCTTCTGGGGAGTCTGGCATGTGGGTACTACATGTAATTCACATTTTCCTGACAGGGTCTCTGGGATTGAAGGGAAAGACAAGATTTTTTTTTTTTTTTTGGTTAGGATGGAGGCAAGCCACGGTGAAGATCTGAACCTGTTTCTTGATAAAAAACATGTGGCCTTCCACAGAGTTCCTAATTTGTGTACTTTACTGTGACAGCTCCCTAAGGTGAGGGAACAGTAGTGGTACAGGCTGATGCTATACAGGCTGTGAAAAAAAAAAGAAAGTAAGAAATAGGTCTTGTTGGTGCTGTGCAAAATTCCCATTCAGTTCATCGTTGCAGAACTGTACCGTCTTAGGGTGCCAGATGACAACATCATGTTGGTTATTATTTTCTGGCAAAGAATTTCTTGCCTGATACATGCTGCTAGCCTGGGTGTCTGTCACTCTTAAAGTGGAGAGCTACTGGACCGAAGCATCTGGGGTGACAAGAAAGTCAGTAGGTTATTGCTGCAGGCATGTGAGGCTGATGTGGTCTTATATCACTGAAATTCTAGTTCCCATTACAAGGAGTCATACACAACAGGGAATAAATATGGTAAAGCGTATTTCCCATACATATGGGAAAAAATTTCATCACCAGCCAAAGAACAGATTACCCCAATTCTCAATTTCTAGTGTAAATTGGTTTCCTAAATCCCTCAGATGCCCTTGAAAACCACACCCCACAGGCCATCCCCACCCCAAGAAGAATGTCTCTTGAGAGCAATTTCCTAGGAAAGCCTGTATATAAGCATGAAGCTGGAGCATCACTAAAGACATGGGAGCATATGGGAATTCTCTAGTTCTGAGTTTCTGCAGCCTTTCTTCCACTCAATGACCCTCGAGAATCAGGCTAGAGCAGGCAGAAATATTAACTTTGAAGAAACTAATCCAGCACTGTGTTCTGCCTTAGCAGTTCATAATTAATAGTTTTGAATTCTGTATCCCAGAGCAGCTCACTGTTGCATTTTTCTGTTTGCACCTGTCAGTTCATCCTGTGTTCCTTCAGAGAAGCAAATATTTTGAGGGAAGCATTACAAGATGCTGATACCTTTCAGTTGCTGGCAGTAAAGTAGCCATCAAATTACTGTCTAGGGGGGTTCCTGAACTCACAGCATCACAGAGTGATTGGGGTTAGGAGAAACCTCTGGGCACTGTCTCATCCAAGCCACTGCTCAAAGCAAGGACAACTGGAGCAAGTTGTTCAGGCCATGTCCAGTTGAGTTTTGAGTATCTCCAAAGGACGGAGGCTCACAGCCTCTCTGTTCCAGTGTCTGACAAACCTCACCATTAAAAAAAAATTAAAAATAATTTTTTCCCTTATGTTAAAAATGCAATTTCTTGTATTTTGGTTTGTGCTCCATTGCCTCTGATCCTGCCACCGGGCACTACTGAGAAGAGTCTGGATTTGTCTTCTTTACTCTCTCCTGCCAGATATTTATGCATGTTGATAAGACCCCAGTGAGACATCTCTTCTCCAGCCTGAGCGACCCCAATTCTTGCAGTGTAAAGCAGGCAGGCTGGGAACTCAGGACATCTGAAATCAGTCCTGGAACTGACAACTTCCAGCAAATCAGAGGGAAATTCTGTGTCCTGTCTCTAGAGTAGAAGCACAGAAATCATGGCGCAGAAGGAAGATAGGCTGAAGTAGCTCCAAGACACTTTTGTGCTCCTTTAACCTTGGATTGCCCTGGGGTCCAATGAAAGCTCTAGCCTAATGTGTTCAGCTCAAACTCTGGTTCATCTGCAGTGTCCTACGGGGATGTGAAATAGGATTGCATGAAATGGAAATGTCATGGCTGAAATAGCCGTAATGCTGTTCCTCTTGTCCCCGCTCCAAACTGTAGCGTGATCCTTACACAAGACCTTGAGAAAGGATGTTAGGAACAAGGCTTATTGAGTCCTTTCACAGTGCCTCTCCTAAAGAAGCCTTACTTGCTGTGAGGGATTTTTAGGGCCCTTTTAGGCCTCCACATTGCTTTTGCCTAGGTAAGAGTGAAGAAGAGCGTTTTCTATTTAATTCCTCTAAGTCTCAGGTATAAGGTCTTGCCCAAGATTTGTCCCTAAATTGTAAGCTTTTTGGATTGAGTTTGGATTTTGGGTTGGGTTTGACTTTATTCCATGCATTGGGCCTAGCAGAGTGGAGCCTATTCTTTTTTTTGGGGATGGAATCCTACTGGTATCACAGAGTAAATAATTAGGACAAATAATTCAAAGCCACAACACCTGACTTTGCATTAGGTCGCTTTAGTTTTTGGGATTGGAAAGGGTAGGAGGCCAGCAAATGACTCATTTTCACTATAGTGCCTTCTGGTTGTGAGGACACCTTCCAGAAACGTCACCACAGTGGCAATATGAGTCCAGACTTCTGGGAATTTTATTTTTAGAGCTCTCTGCTCTTGACAGGGTGGTGACACTTCCCTCCTCACGCTCCTCGCGCCAAGGTGGAGACACATCTCATCATCCTGGTAATTTTGATGTAGGCCATCTTGGCGGCTGCTGATTTAAAAGAGGGACAAGAGAGTTATAGAGTCCTTTAGTTTCTTGTTACTGGGATACTTTTTGGTCATTTTACCAAATGGCTATTCCTTAAATTGGTTTACTTTGAACAGAACGGCACAATACCGAAAGTCTAAAATGGCGCATATCAGCACCTGGAGTTTGCTTCTATGAGTTCTAATTAAAGATTAATATAAAGATAGTAAGAAAACCAGGATTTGTCCTTGACCTGGTGACGTGTCTGCTCTTCAGTTTTTGACAATAGTACATCTACCGTATTAAATGTTCACTTTCACACAGTTACTTAATATTTGTCGATATTCCCATTGTTATTCAAATCGTATGTCTTACTCATGTATTCATGCAGCAGTTAAAATTGTGATTCCTGGATTATAGCAGCCTTTATCATCATAACTGATTTAACTCAAAAACTTTAATGCTCCATTAATGTGCGGTATATTGGATATATGGCAGATGATGAGATTTGAATGAGCTCATATCTCTTGATATTTTCATCTCTATCCATATGCATGGGATAGAAATATGGACTCGAAGGCAACAAAAGTCGAAAGATAATGGAGAGCAAAGGAGGATTTGAAACTATTAATTTTTGTTTTGGCGAAGGAAAATACTTATAAATGAAAGTATCCTTGAAATCCAGTGGTGTCAAAAAAGACAGTAAACACTGACAGCAAAAGATAAATAATTGGTAATACAACAATTTTGGAGTTGAGATTGTGGTCTTGCAAAAAATAATTTTATTAATTTCCAGTTTAATCAGAAGAATTAATGTAGTATTACGTGACACTGCAGATAGATTATTGAGGAATTCTCTGTCTTCCTTAAGGATGAACGAAAAATTCAAGAGGTAATTTGGTTCTATATGAACTAAGATCACTTAGGATTTTTTTTTTTTAATCCTAACAAATCCTAGACAGAATGGGAGAATCTATAAATACTGGTAAAAATACTTCATCTCTGCACATCAGAGAGATTAGGAGCTGCACTAAAAATGTTTGAACTGTAATTATATTACCTGTCTGAGAAATCATCAGAATTATCATGCAGAAAAATAAGATTATTTTCCATCTTTCCTCACTAAGATTTTTCACTGCTCTGTAGCAATGTAGAAAGCCAACTTTACCTGTGTTCCCTCTCCTTTCTCAGGTTGAATGTTTTAGCTTTTGTACCTTCAGCTCTTGGGATGAAATCAAGTGGTCCTCCTCCACTTTGTCACTAAGTCCTTGTCTGCAGCAGACAGTGCCCAGACTGAGTTTAGTGCCTAGATCACTTCTAATCCAATAATGCAGTAACAATACAGCATTTGGAGAAAAAAGGGTTTAAAACGAGTCAGACTTCCTGAAATAGTTTCTTTTCGCTAAAGACGGACAGACCTACCTTCTTCAGCCCTCACCAGCCAGTCCCTGCTTAAACATGCTGGTGTATTTCTAGCTGTGTTCTCCTTGTCAAGAGATATTAACTTTTTATATGTTCGGAATTGCTTTACCTCTTGCATCCACGGAGGACAATTTGTGGGCTCACTGGCAGGCTGAGACCGTCCTCCTAGGGCTAGAGAACCTCCTGTTACCAAAATGATGCCAGGAGATGCCTTCTCTTCTCATTGACTGTCTGCCTGACGTGTCCAAACACCATATTGTTTCAGACCTCCATGATCACAGTGGAAGTGTCTTTTATTTAATGCCCATATTAAATATGTACGAATCAGGAGGGTATTAACAGTTTATTTCCATGCATTGTCAATATGGTCAATAGATGCCATTCCGTTAAACCTGAATTTTCTAAAAGATCAGACTTACCCACCCCTGATTTTTTTCAAGACATGCCCTAAGAGTGTATTTTAAACTTCAAGGAGTGAAGAGGACTCCTCGTTTAATTTGTCCTGTCCTGGTGAGCTGGTGTGTAGTACACAGCTGGCAGACCTATAAGCAATTGCTTCAGTTCTCTCTCTTTTTCCGGCTTTTCTCAGTGTATTAGGATAGTCTTGGTTTCCAGATTATTCTTTTGGGATTTTGTACTGAGCTCATGACCGAAACACCAGAGTGACATGCAGTAGAGCACGGAGCAGCACGAAGAACAGCTGGTGTATGTTTGTTCTCTTGCCCTCTCCTCGGCGGGATAAAAGTGTGCAGCCAAATGTTTTTCTTTGGAATTATTTTTAATACTGTGCTATTAAGAGAGAAGTGAGGGTAAAAGCAATGTGCTTGGTGTTCAGAGTGTGAACAGTGAGACTGGTTATGTCCTTATTTTCTTGCTTACTCCAAACATTGAACAAGCCTCCAGGAAAGACCTGTCTGCTTCACGGACAGACTTGACTCTTTGTAGAGAATGTGTTATGGATATTATCTCTTTGCTGCTCTACGGGGAAAAAAGCTGTTGTTTGTTTGGCTTTTTTAAGTAGAATAATCTGAAGGAAAGCTCAAAAAAATTGAACTTCTTTCTCTCCAGGTCCATGGATGGCTATTTTGCCAAGTAAAGTGGATGATCCTAAGTACGGAGAAATAGTGCTGCTGTTTCAGTGAAGCCCATGGCCATTAGGCTTATCTATAGTACAACCTCTGTGTCTGGAACGAGATGAAAATTGGGCAGGAAGCAACAGTGAGAATTGTTCTTTTGGAAATGAATTTTGGAGCCATTACATATTGTCCATGGCATCCTGTTTGGGGCAGTAGAAACGAACCAGAATGAGATTACTGTCATTTTATTCTCAGGTACTTCTTTCTGTCAAAGGATATTTTCTAAGCTAAACCTCGTCTTTAATCAGGCAAAATTTGATTCCATTGTCCTTATATTATATTGCTATGGCAACACGACGTGAAATGGCGTTTTGAGCTGGCTCTCACCAGCTGCTTCCCCCATGATGCCCAGTGACCAGCCTCCGTCACGGACTCTGCATTCCCCTGAGTGCAGGGTCCGGTGCCTCCTGTTGGCTCCAGCCATGCCAGCTTCGCTCTGTGAAGCACTCTGAGATGAGTCAGAACACTGTGGACATTTTGACAGTTTGTACTTCCACAGGTACTGTGGCACCTCAGAGGACCTGTTAGTCTACAGTAACAGCATGCAACACAGAGCAAATGATCTCCAGAAGCCGTGTCACTCCTCACACCATGAAGACTCCTGGCTCGCAGGGGCCAGGGCATCACACTAGCTAGCTTGAGGATGAGGAACGGTCCCTCTACGGCAGCTGAGGCTTCACAGATCAGCACTTACCTACAGTTTTAGGCAAGATGGTACAGCCAGAGGGAAGCTGCGCTGCTGCAGAGATGCTGCTGACATTGCCAGGGATGGGCAGGCTGTGCCCATCTGACCTCTAGTCATGCCTTTGTGTTGATTTACCCCCCCAAGACATCATTTTCCCCAGTGTCCATCTCACCAGACGAGGCTTAGTGATGAGCCAGTGCAGCCTGGCCTAATTTTACTTACTTCTTAAAGAGATGCTAGTAAACTGATGTTTCTATTCTAGAAGGGCGATAATGATTTTTTTCTGGAGTGAAACTTTATCCGTAGCAGAATAATTACAGTGAATTATCTCGGGGTACCGTTCCAAGGCAGCGGTTCCCAGGCACTTGCTTTGAAGAATGTACCTCTGCAAATGCGAGAAGGACGATTTCTGACAGTCTGCTATTGATTACAGAAAATTGTTGAGTTCTAGTTTCACCCTCAAACATTTGTCTCTCTGCTGCCTTGTTTTGGAAGATGAAGCTTCACAGAAACCGAACAGTAGGTCTTATTGATATCGACTCTATTTTACCTAACAGCTCATTTACCCCCTTCCTCTCTGCCTGTCTCCCTCCCTTTCCTTTCCTTGCTGCTGCTGGCAAGCTAATTAGGCTGCTCCCTGAAGAAAAATTCATCCAAGGCCATAATAGCCATATCAGATGGAAGCTAGGATAAAACTCTCAACAGCATACCCTTATAAATGCCTCTCAGCTTGTCATAATGTTTCTCTGCCTGCTCTCTTTTCAGGGAGAATTTTCTCATCCTGTGTTCTATGCAAGTATTAAGTAATTTAATTTTTTTTTAAAAATATGATGTCTGTTTCCTGAAATATGCTCCATTATTGCCTTTTATCCCTCTTATTTATGCGTTTTAGGTGCCAAATCTCAAGCTTTGTCCAAAAACCCCACATTGTATATTTCTATATCTTTTCTTTTGTAAATCCTTAACCTTCTCTTAGACTAATATATTAAAATTCTTCAGACACAGAGTAGCAATGTTCATAATCTCCAGTTCATTATCTTAATTAGATCTGTCTTATATTATCCCACAGTTTATTCTCATTACTTTAAAGGTGATCAGCCTTAGAAGAAAATGTGAGCAGAATTTAGTGAATTCTATTGTGGCAACATTTCTATGATCTGGCTTTGGATCTTTCAGGTGCAATAATGAAAATGCTCCTGGTGCAGTTAATTAAAAATTGCACTTGAATGGTATGAATATTCATTTTAGGGAATGAACACAGGATTAATTGGGGGGGGGTAAAATGTCTGCAGTGGCCCGAGGATGTGAAGGGAACCTGGATCCCTGTTAAAACACAAATGAATCATTAAAAATGATGGAAATTCAACGTCCTCCCACCCTGCAAACTATTAGCAAAGTATTGTCCAAGTCGAGCCTGTCTCCTAAGGTGTCAACAGGCATTAATGTTCGGTAACAAATTATATGACATATAGTTGACGTACAGCTCTGCCCAGGAGCTAATACTCGTTGTTAAATCTTCATTAAATAATTAAAAAGGGCAACTGGCTTTTTAAAATTCTTGGGTTAAATATCTGTAAGATCCAGGTTACTTTTGATAGCTTTCTCTGGAAGATCAAAATTGCTTTTCCAAAAAGTGGTTGTGACATCCACGATGCTGTTGGGGAGGATATAGACAAGAAGAGCTGCTGACACCTTTGATAATTAAGCTCTCTGTACCCAAATCATCTCTCTTGCAAAACCCAGCACTTTAATATTCTGGGCAAGAATGTTAGAAATGTATCTTTTCTTTGTCATGTGAATAGCACCACTGAAAATATCAAAGTGGTGTCTGTTTTTTTTTCTCCCCAAATTTATTTGTTGTCATTTTTTCTGAACAAAGGAAACATCAAATAATGAACAGCTTTTTAGAAAGCTTATCTGGTACTGCAGGATGCTTGAAAAAAAAAGAGAGAGACTACAAGCTAGAGATAAAGCCTCTTTGGTGTAGGAACGTTGTGTGAAGTTTAATGGGCATTTGCCAGAGGATATTTTGCCGGCTGTTAGCTAGTTGCCAAGGGGATTCACAGGATGCATGTTCTAGAATAAAATGCTCTGTGGATAGACTAGGGTCAGTTAAGGTAATTTGTGTGGTGCATTTGACTGGATCACCAGGGTCTGGGCTTGCTGTGCAGTCAGAGATAAGTGCAGTGATGTGTGTCCTCTTCTTCCTCACCCTGCATGTAAGTCCTTATGTAAGAAACTTGTATTTTCAGGTCTACACTAGACATCTGCCTGGGAAAGCCCAAATCCCGTGCGACACAGAATTTGGCCTTCTTTCTGGAGGAGAGAAACAGAAACGTCATGTCTTAATGGTCCAAGCTGTACCACCAAATAGATGAAAGGGGGCTTTTCACAGCGAGAGCCCCTTCCTCCTACCCTCTGAAGTGAGGATAGGTAAAAATAGAAGGATTCTGCTGGCTCGCGTGCTTGTGCTGAAGAGGAGATATGGTCAGCCTTTCTTTATGGAGGATGTAGCACGGACAGGGATAGTCTTTGAATCAGATTCTTTTTATGATGAGGATCTCCCAACTACGCTGCTCCTCTTTGACTCAGCAGGGTAGAAGGGAGTTCTGTTCCTGGCCTTGCAGGTTTTTGTATTCAAGAGGGCATATTTTTGCTAGTCCCATGTGGGTCCTTTAGAACTGAGCTATAATTTGAAAATAGTATCACAAGAGTAAATAAAGGACAGATTAAAACATAACAAAAGGCTATTTTCAATTCTTAATCTGAATTTTACTGGCAGCATGATTTTCTCTATATTAGGCTGAAGAAATGTGATAAAGAACTCAGGATCATTTTTTCCGGACAGAGCGTATTTCAAAGCCAAAACTCTCTTTGTTTGACTAACGGGGCACATTTCAGATTCCTAACTGTTGGTATCTAGTCTCACTGGAGACACTGTAGGGTACGTGTGCCTGGTAGGTCTGATATGGGGGATCTACCTCCTCTAGAGCTGCAACTAGTTGGCTCACTCTGGATTGTCTTTGACATCTTAGTCCTTATATAGAGAAACTATCTGGGTGTCAGGACACTCAGTCCTTTCTGAAATCAGATTCCTCAACATCTAAATACTAACAGCGAGTCACTCAGGAAAATCTCTGCCGTAGCACATTAGTGCAAATGTATGCCACATGAAAACTCCACTGAACAGAGTAACATCAGGGCTTAATTTGGCCTGCTAATTAGTCCTGAGAAGGAGATTGTGGCCAGACAGCAGCTGTGGGAGGAAAGAATGAACAAACTCAGACTTTTTGTTCATGTGGTCATGCTTTTCATCCTTCTTTAACTATCTGGCAATTATTGTGAATATGCTTGTCTCGTTCTCTAAAATTTATTCTGCAAGTGAATGCAGATAGTGAGGAGTTGCTGTTTGTTTCCTCCCCCATGGTTTCACCCCACTGTGAAGGCCAGGCTTGTGGTGATAGGGTACCTGGCCTTGCATTAGTGCCAGCTGTTTTCCTTGGGTTTTCTTTGGAGGAGTAAATCATGTTAATTTATTTACGAAATGTCACGGTGCTCGGTTCTGAGGAGCGTATGCTTGCCTTTTGTACCCTGCTTCTGGTTTGTATATTTTTGTGGAGTCCATGTGTCTACCGCTTGATAGTTAATCCCACTGATAGTGTGATTTAATAAGAGGAAAGAATTATATGGCTGCATCCTGCCCATTATGCCCTTAGGAAGGAGATTTTTATTTGCTGTCAGATGTCACTGATGGAGCGTTTGGCTTCCTTTCATCAAGTGACAATTGCAGTTTTAAGAGTACAGTACAGAGTGCCACTTTAAAGCCAAACGTCTCAATTCACAAGTGAGGGAAGGATAAAGTTGTGCAGCTGGAGGATGCTATTTCTTCTCGGCAGCTGTCATTGAAAAGGCGTGTGAATGCTCTAGATGTCAGGTGTCATAAATGCTCCATCCAGAGCTTGTCACATGCCTGGTAATATCACATGAAGTGTTGGAAAGAAGTTTCCGTATGCATTAAAATTCTTTTCTAGAGAAGCTTGCCCTAGCATTTGCTATACTGAAGTTTTAGGAAATGGGAGATTATTGTAAATGAGATCTGCAGCAAACTCTCTGTGTTTTACCAGAGTCAAAGAGCACTTTTATGACACTCAGATCAAAATGTGTGATTTTGCCAGGAAAAACATAAATGGAAAGTCCTCTGCCTTTGCCCCAACTCCCCAGATCCTTAGATATATCTACAAGGCAACACCTGTACCTTCTAAGAACAGATGCATGTATGCAATGGTGGCCATGACTTCAGATGAGGAAGAAGCACTATTCCAATATAAGATAAGACCTTATGTGTGCCTTCTATATGCTCTCCTAGCAGTTCTTGAAGTTTTCCTTATATGCCTCTTGCCCTTTTCTGCCCCTTCTTCCCTGGGAGCAGACCTCATCACTGGGATAGAAGAACAGAAGAATGGCTGAAACCATGAAGAACATCCAGTTCTTTTAATTTGATTCACACTTCTAGCTTCTTCTACTAGATTCTTGCTTGGAGGAGCACAATGATTGAGGGAGCTGATGTGTGGAGGTGGCTGGGAGCTCTGGCTGTATTAAGGAACCCAAGTCTCAGGTGTGTGGTTGGTACATTAGGTACCCCAGATTGCCTGTGGAGCGGTTCCAAAGTTTGCCTGTAGTTTGTTCTCCAGAAGGTAGATGCTTGCTGAGTTGCACTAATTTTGTCCTTCTCTTTCTGGAGGATATTCAGTGTGATCTGTGCTTGACAGCCACTGCACTATCCACCTATAGGAGTAGTTTCTTTGAGTCAGTGAACAAAAACATGAACTTAGGAATTGTTTAGGTCAGATGCCTGGTGGCAGCTGAGGCCAGGAAAGGATGAGGTTTGAATCTTATTTAGTGATCTCTTTGGCCTTGGACTCTAGTGTTAACATACAGGTTTCCTGTAATGTCCTGTTCCTTTTCAGTTGTCACTGGCTGACTTTTTCTGCGTATCAGTTCTGTCAGCTATTGAAATCAGAGCATCCAGCTGACGGTTGCCAAAGCTATGTGAAACAGAACTGGATATACAGAAGAACACTTTTCATTTATTGTAATGTCAAGTGAAGATGTAACTAGAAACACAGGGGTATTCATTGTTTTCGGAGTCACCGGGCAGTGAGTGTTGGAAATCTGCTCAGAGGAGGCAAGCCAGTTAGGGAGGGGAGGGGAGAAATCCCCACCTGTCCAGTGTCACATCATTATAAGTGAGTCTAAAGAATAAGAGGTAACACCTTCTCCCACTTCATTAGTGCCTCTGCACAAGAAAGCCTTTGATAACATGTGCCTGTGGTTCACTTAACTGAGTTTTAGAGGAAGATTACGAAAAAGTTGTGAACAATGTGCCTCACTGCACTGAGTTCATATCAGAATTTATGAGGTAAGGAGTACTGGGCCCCACTACACTGGTCTCCCTTCCGTACTCGTGTTCACAGGAGATTTAAAGAGTTTAGATCAAGGCCAAGAAGGAGAATGAGCTATAGGATTACCAGTAGCATCTTAGTAATTTTGCATTGCAGATGGCCAGTCTGTGAATATTGTTGATGACTGAAGTAATCTGCACGGAGGTCTCCTAAGGAGAACTCATGATTTCTTTTTGTATCTCAACAGGATACAACTGGTTCGTAGTTGTGCGCCGAAACTTATACAAGACTTTTCCAAAGGCTGTCCTGTACCTTATATATCTTAATGCAGTTGCAATGATTGATAAATGCTGCATTAGATTTGAGCATAAGATTTGTTTCCCAGTTAGAATGAATGGTAAGGGAATACGCTGTTTGACTGCCTATCTGGTCTTACAATTTTCTGTGATACATTTGTATTGTTTGCTGAGTGAAATGTGACTTTGAAGATGAAAGCATGGTTTGATTTTCATACAAGAGCAACAATGACACGAAGAAAGGAGTACAGAAATGCCAATCTTTAGAATATAATGAGAACAGGCTACATTTGTATTATTTCCTGTGCTTAAGTTTCATTACAGTAATTTTCTCAATGAATACATTGCATAGTATGCTATTTCCTTTTCTCATTAGCATCTTTGTCAGGGAGAGGAGGTTATAGAATCTTAATGATTCAGTTAGTTAAACCTTTTTGATAGTCTGGATTTTAAATGACCTCTCTGTTTCACCTCTACCCTAAGGTTACTGAACTTGAGAACAGGAGTTGCTTTCAAATCTGATTACTCAACAAGGAAAAGGGAAAGGTAGTTCAGACTGCTATTATCACAATTACAGAGATTATAGCAAAGATGAGGAAAAAAAAAATGAAAGCACTGTCTGAATCTTCATTAGCTTTCCACTACGAGGAAAAGCAAACAACAGTAATTATTGTGCGTGAGTCTGAAACAAAGCTTGCTGGAAATCACAGATCCCCACATACCACTCCTAAAAGATTGTTCGGGCTTCAGAAATTACCGTATCAGGGGTAGTTCTGTATTTGGGATAAAAAAAACCACACTCCAAACCACTGATAATCACTGACATTGTGATCTTTGCAAGTTTTACCATCCTGAAAAATTTACAGATATAATTAATCAAAATATTTCAGGAATGGAAATGCATGAGACAACTTTGTATTCAGGCGAGAGGAGAAGAGCAGATCCCTCTGCATTAGGATGCAAGGTGCTGGCCGGTGATATGGCTTGAAAAGGACTGCAGGCAGCGTGGGATCCATCGTCCTTGGGCAAAAATTGGTATGTGAAAAGTACTCAGTAGAAAGCAGATACCTGTGTCAAGGTGCAAAGTATGTTGCCACACAGCGTGACTGAACGCACTTTGCCAGCCAAACAGCTCTCACCGTTTAAAGGCGTGACTGAGTAGTCCTTGACGCTTCACAGATATCTGAGATGCTCAACCAAGAACATTAAATAATAAAAGCTGAGATTCAGGATTCAGTACTTTCCAGTATCATTAAGAGCCTGGATGTGTTCACTGACCAGTCCAAATGGTAAATACACTTCACAGGCATATGCCCTGTACTTTCTGTAAAGCTTGTTTTCCTACAGCGGGCAGAAAGACTCATGGAAAGTACACAAAGAACAAATACAGGCAAAGGATTTACCTGCAAAGAATTTTTAGAGTGCAGGGATGCTGTATTTACTCACATTCTCCAATCTTCATCTGAATAAATAAAGCGGTGTCGTGGGACATGCTGCAGTACTGATAATGAGTTTTATACTCATTCACCCTGAGAAGTTTCAACAGTTACAGTTTGCCTATCAAATGAATTTAAAATTGTATTGTCACTGCCTTGCGTTCTGCACTGATTGCGTTTGTATTGCAGCTCCATGCCTCAATAGACACTTTGATTGTCTGTATCTGCCACTTTGTTCACATGAGTCTCCCTATAATCTGTAATATGAAACCCTTCGTTTTAGTACTAGAGCTCAATACGTTCTCCTACAATGATCATTAACTTAGGGATATGGCAGCCAAAATGATATTTTCTTTTCTATTCTCTATTTTTTTCTGTGTATATTGCATGATAGGCAACAATCCACTCAGCTTAGTGAAGGAAGCATTTCAGGAGTGTTGTGGGTACAGCTGCAAACATTTCCATGGGTTTGATTACCATGCTACACACATCTATAATAATAAACCTTGGCCACTCTTGGCTTAGCTATTATTTTAAATTCATAATATCCGCATCCTAACTTTCAGCACAAAGTATGACTGCAATTTTACAAGTCTTTTGAGCGTGTAGTCCATTTTAAATATATTACCTTAAGAATGAATGTTGAATGCCTTGCAGAACCACAGTTTTAAGACTTATTCTAAGACACAATCATCTGATTTTTAGCAGAAGTGAATCAACCACCTTACAATTCTGAATGGTTATTCTTCTTTTTCTTATACTGTTTGAAGTTCTTTCAGACAAGTTCACCTCAGTTTCATAAAGAAAGGAGGCTAATGAAATCATTGCTGGATTAATATGTGTGTGAATACATGTGTGTTTTTCTGTTCCCTTCTGTTATCCTTGGCCTACTTCAACCATTCGGAGTTGGTTGAAACAGTAAAAAAAGTAAAACAGTAATTGCAAAGATAAAATTCCAAACAGTTTATGAAATACCTAGCAGGAGGTGGAAAAAAAAGTTGCCGCCTTCTTGGCCGGAGAAGGGATCACAGTGTGATCATAGTCCTAAAGGATAACAGCGAACCCAATTGTAAGACCCAATTGTGTACAAAATCATCTAAACTCGTGTTTTTTCTGTTGTCTATTTGGGTTCTATGGATGGCTACAGTTTGTTTTGGAAAGTATTGGTATGGTCATGGCAGGTTTTTTCCATTTTGAGACTCTGAATAACAAAAAGACTATTTGAAGTTGAATCCAGTATGAAGAGATATATCACTGGACTGTGCCTCTGATATTCTAATTTCTGAAAATAAGTACTTTGCCAGGGATGGGAAACAATGGGGACAAGGAACAAAGAGGCAAATGTAAAATTTGGCTAGGACAGTTAATTCACAAAATAAAGTGAGTTTTGTTTCTTGCTCTGTGGGTTTGTTACTTAGTTATTTTCATTTAAGAATTTCATAATGCTTTATAAAAGTTCATGTCCCAGTTCTGATTTCCAACCTGGCTTCAACTCTGTCAACCAGAAATCTAAAGTACAGGGAGATTAAGTAGATGCCTGAAGGCTCTGCTGCAGGTTTCTGGTTGTATCTCCAGAGCACAGTGCTCTGAACAAACCTACCTGGATACCAGAAGCACCACAGTTATTCTAGTGAAATAGTCTTTCTAAGGTTAAATTGTCCACAACAAGTGACTTGAAACTGTAGTATATGTTATAGATATGTCCTCTGTCACGCTGAGGATAACAATCTCTGTTTATTTAGGTGACACCCTGGAATTTTGCCATTTCTTTAAAAGAAGACCATATTTCAATCAGAATACACTGGTTTCTTGTGCTAGTCCCAGGTAGAGACTTTTAAATATATACCTTATCATAAACCTAGCACAACCCTAAGTCTTTTAAAGAAAAGTGATATGTAAAGAAAGAATCCCATACACTGAAATGGAAACATAAACCAGAAACAATATACCTCACATTTTAATTCTTTTGGGAGTGTGCTAGCACCACAGTAACCTATTATGAATTCTAAAACTAGTTAGAGGATATTTTTTATCTGTAGGCAGAAGAACCATTCATGTTTCTCTGATTTCCATATGCTTCTGAGCATCTACTAAAATACCAGAGAGTTTCAATACCAGGCAACCATGTTCATGTCCAGTAGAGCAGAATTGCACAGGCTTGTTCTCATTATGGGTTTCTTTAAAGTAGGAGCTTTAAAAATTCCTAACAAGAAGACAAGAAAACAAGAAGGATCTCGAAGAATCACTTAGAAGAAATATTTTCTTTTCCAAATATAGGTAAGGAAATGGCATTTATAACTGTTAATCCTTTATTTCCCCTTCCCGTAACTTAAATTCAGTCATCTATTTAACTCACACTTCAGGATTTGCATTTGAGCTTGATAGCAATAATAACCAAGTGAGATAAATTAAATTAATATTCCTGCAGATACAATTAGTTTAATAACTTTGCCATTTCCATTCCCTATTTATCTGCATTATCACAATTCAATAACATAGTACAGTAAACTAATGCCTCAATGAACTTTTCTCTGGGCCCAGCATGGAGAGACTAAAATTTCTAATTTTATCGCTCAGATTGTCATATTCTGCCTTATATAGCAGCTTTTATTGCAAAAAGAAGCCAGATGCTTTTATATAAAGAGGAATAACATTTATCAGAGTTGATATGTAGATACTTCTGGGGTGCAATAGAGACCTTTTTCACAGTTATCAGCAATATCACACAATCATTAAAACAAAATACCCAGAGAAAATGGACTGGGATATAATAATTTTGCTAAAATCTTGGGGCTTCCAGGATACCCAGGACATGTACTCAAATGCAGATACATGCATACTCGTGCATATTCAGGGGTTTTGATACTTGGTACTTACACACCTTCACTGAGAGCTCTTCTGCTCTTGTAGGCTGAGTATTTGGGTTTTAGGTGAGTAGAATATGGCTGGTCTGCAGAGGACAAATCTGCTTTTAAACCTAGGGCCCCTGAGCAGGACCATGAAACTCCTGTTACAGCCATTGCCGTGCAGCCTCCGTGCATTCTCTGTGCTGGAGTTACTGGATTTGAACAAGGACAGTTCCGTGCTCTTCAAGATTGTCTTCTGTATTAGGTGTCACAAAGAGCTTTTCCGTGGTATTTTTTATATTACTCAGTGTGAACCAAAACACTAATTGTATGCATATATACTAATATATATATATATACACACACATATATACATTATGTACTAATTATATACATATGTGTATGTAGAAAGTCTCCCTTTTTGAGGGGTTTCTTTGTGTTTTTATTTCCCCTGCATCACTGATTTCTGTCTTTCCCATCCCAGATTTGAGGACCCAACTAGGATGTCCTTCTCAGCGAAAGGACAGATGTCTGTGGGAGCTGTGCAATAGTAATTGTATTGGGTCAGCAATCTATTAACACTGGCAGTTTAAGCCACCGTGTCCATAATTGTCTTCTGGACGTTTACAGAAAAGATTAATATATACACATACAAACCTTTCAAGCCCATGTGTGGGCTGGTTAATAGTTTACCAAGTGTTATCAGCTGGCTTAGTCCTCCCGCTTACCCTTGGTCCTACTGTCGAGTGTGCCTGGAGTGATTTTTAGTGGAAAGGTTATTCATTGTATAAATGGCTAGTGCTTCGGCCCTCAGGGCCATTCCAGGTGCACTAGAAGGGAACAAACCATTTGAGGGAAAGAATTTCAAACCCCCATTGCATCCCAGCCTTCTATGTGACCTTGGTCTTTTATGCTCAGCTTTTCATCTGTAGTCAGGCCCAGATCTGAAACTGAAATGGCTCTAGGAGTGGAGTTGACAAATGCGAATATGGGGATGTATGGGGAAATTTAAGCCCCTCAGATGGGGATTCCTTCGGTTTATTTTGTTTATTCCTTTCGTTTCTGTCAACTCATTAGGATGGATAATTAAATCTTTTTCAACTTTGAAGGTACAGATAAAGGAAAGGAAGGGCAACAGTGTCCATCTTCTATAGAATGACAGAATCATTTTGGTTGGAAAAGGCCATCAAGTTCAACCGTTATCTAACTCTGCCAGGCCCGCTTCTAAACCATGTCCATGAGCTCCATATTAAATACATCCAATGACAACGATTCAAACACTTCCCTGAGCAACTTGTTCCAGACTTTGATAAACCTTTCCGTGTAGAAGTTTTACCTAATGTCTAACCTAAACCTCCCCTGGCATAACTTGAGGCCATTTCTTCTTGTCGTATCAGTTGTAACTTGGGAGAAGAGACCAACACCCCCTCTTTACAACCTGCTTTCAGGTGGCTGTAGAGAGCAATAAGGTCTCCCCTCAGCCTCCTTTTCTTTAGAATAAGAAAAAGGGCTCCTCATAAGACGTGTTCTTGGGAGCCTTCACCAGCTTTGCTGCCCTTCTCTGGACCCTCTCCAGCACCTCGATGTCTTTCTTATATGGTGGCACCAAAAACTGAACACAGCGCTCAAGGTGCCGAGTCCTGAGGCACAATCACTTCCCTAGTCCTGCTGGCCACAGTGGTTGAGGGGTTAAAGCCTTCCGTCAGGGAGCAGGAGACTTGGGTAAACAGATTTTGTAAGTGTTTTATCTCAGTAAAGCACAGCAAAGATCCAAAATAAGTGGGAAAGTAAAATTCATATAGAAGGCTGAACGCACTGAGGTTTTCTTGTCATTAATTTCAATAGTTTTTCCTATGAGCAAAATGTCACAATGCATTACTTTTGGTGTAAATAGTCTTTTTTTATTCAACAGTAAGAGGGCATACAAAACATATACAAAAACATTTTTTTTCTATACTAATATGATTGCAGGAACCTTTGAGTGTTGCTCTGCTCACGTACACTCTGCTTGGTTTCATCAAGGCCCAGAAGAAGAGCTCTCCTGAGGTAGCTCTGACAGGCTATTTAACTCTGCAGAGCTCTGTGACAGCTGAAGCTAAACACATTCAGCCTTTAGAAAAGAGCTTAAGCATATCAATAATGAGAGAAATGGAAAACAAGAAGATTCATAGGTCTCAGAAAAATTCCACCCTTTTTTTAAAGGATCATTAATATGGTTAAGGTTTTGTGAGGTTTCTGATTCTTTCTCTGCCAGACCCTTTTTCCTGTGTTAGGAGATTTTTTCCTGCTACTTTTATTAGAATGTTGCCTGTAAAATCCAATTTTAAATAACTTCTCCTCCTGACCTTTTGTTTTGTTTCTATGCTCCATCTCTTCTTTAATTTGATGCTTGAAATTATTAAGAGCTCGTGGCTCACATGGCGACTTCATTATTTTGCTGGGATGAAGCTGTGCAAGGCCCTGAGGACCGTCTCTCAGGCAGAGTCTCTTTTTGCCTAAATTCCTTCCATGGTGAAAATAACAGTCACAAACAGAGTTCCTAACTTAACAAGAATTCATAAGTCTGCTGAAAAATACTCTCCAGGCCATCACTCAAGACCAAAAATAAGAATATGAGAAGTTTGTTCTAACTCAAGCGTAGACCTGAGATTTTTGGTTTGGAAGCAATCACAGCTCTTGCTGGAATTACTGGGTGTGACAATCCCTATCTCTTAGGGTAAATGAGAACAATTAAGTGATAGTAGGTGTTAAGCAGCAACGGAAACAATGGGATTGCTACTGTGAATGCTGTGCATCAGATCCCAGCAGCCCCAAATTTCTGGAGAGCAATCTCAGAGCCTAAAGATCTAATGAAGCAGAGAATCAGTGGCTGTGAGAAAAGCAAGCAGAAAGAACAAGAAAAACAGGAGACAGAGAAGTATGTGTGGTGTGACTGAAGGGAAGCTAAACGGGAAAAAAGCAGCTTTTGGGGCAGAATTGTTGTTAAAACGATAGATGTAGAATGCTGAAAGAAAAGGGAAAAAAAAGACATTCTGTTTCTTGTTCCTGCTGTATCAGGGATTTATGCTTGTTCCTGGTAAAGAAAATGGATTGTACCAGAGCAATCACAGATCCTCTCATCAATTTATCCCCCTAATGAAACAACTGAGAAAACCCCAAATATCTGGTTAACTACTTGGATAAGAAGAATAAGGATATAAAAGAGAGAACAATATTTCCAGCTGTGGAATTTGCTGGATAGGCAGTGGAGTGTGTTGTTCAGCTGAGTTTTGCATAAGAAATACATTTATGTTGTATTTCTAATGCAAATTGCCCATATTTTACATGGACAGAATGAATCCTTCCTGGCTTGATCTTCAGCTTTTCAAATCAATAGAAAGGCTCTAATGTATTTTCAATAGGCTTTGGAGCAGGCCCTTCCTCCTATGCACTCAGAATGACTTACAATCAATTTATGGCAAGAATCCACTTCAGAAAGCCTGAAAACTACAAATATGCAGTTTCATGGGGAAGCTAGCATCAGTCACCTAAAAATAGACTCAATTTCAATATACTGATCCAGATGCCCGCCTGTGAAGAATTTACTCCCTGTGCATATGCTATCTAGCTTTTGGTGGTTTGAACAAAAGAGACAGAAGACTATGTTTAAGGAAGAGTTGACAAGTGCCTCTTTTTATCAGATGTTCTCTGCACCAAAATGGAAATACTCAAGGAGTTCATTTTGATGACATGTTATTTATTCCCCCCCAGTAACTTGTCAGGCGACTGATACCAGAATTGCTATAGAGAAATGGATCAGCCACTTACATTTGTACAGATGGGTCTGTAAAGAACCTTTTTGTATGGTCTGTTCTAATGCAGTGGCTTTTTAATGCTTTTTTTTTCTGGCTATATCTCTACCTTAGGATATGGGAGTATGTTGCAGCTCCTGGCTCTGGAGGATCCTGCCAACAGCTCCTTGTTGAGCTAAAAGTTAGGAGGAATACCTCCCTCCCTTTGTGCCCCAGTGTCCATGCAAAAAAAATACCGGCTGGAGGGAGGGACACAGTTTACATCAAGGGATCCTCCAGTCTGAACAATCAGGGAATGAAGAGATGTTAAGCAGAGTTCATCTCCAGCAATACAGATATAGATTCATAACACAAAATTGGGGAACAGAGTGTATATGCTAAACCCCTCAGCATTCCTGGTATTTATGAAGAGGGGAGGACATGAAGGAGTCAGTGAGCAAGATGGACTAATAGAAAGAGACGGACCAGCAAATCTGAAAAGGCACAGAATGTTTTGGAGTTCAAAAGTATGATAAGAAAAGATGATTAGCAAAGGAGATGATGTATTGCTCTGGAGAGGCAGATGGGGAGTAGAGAAAAAACAATGAGCAGTTTGGAGTAGAAAACTACCTGGAGCAATTTGTGAACAGGAGAGGAGAAATGGATGAGGATGAAGGATTAGTATTCTCTCCTAGGAGCAGATAACTTGTGTTGTATGTGAGTCCTTGCAATGTGAAATAAGGGAGTTTAGGGAGTCCTGATTGGGGTTGAGAGGGGTCATGGGAGTCTTATGTTCCAGCAATGCTTTTCTTTGCTCTAACAGGTAGAGCACATTGTATCAAACCCATACCGTGAACAACCTGTTGGGACAGCAGGAAAATTGGTAGAGCTATCGATTGAAAATCTCTAGCAGATTTAACTGTTTCACATTTAGCATTGTAAGAAAATTGCGAATCAACCTCGTAATGCTTTGCCAAGATCCCAACTCAGGGATGAACTGGCAAAAGGACAGAGGTCTTGGCGCGCAACTAACAAGCTGTGTTAGCCAGACAGTTAATGCCAGGAGACAGAGCAATGCTGGGAATCCTAACCCCACCAAAGCAAACAGCAAAACTTTAGACAGAGAGCCACCCCCACCACGACTGTTAGAGAGAATGATGAATTTCACTGTGAAATGCCAGCCACGGGGGCTTGGCACTGCGGGTACTTGACCAGATTCTCTAGCATCAATCCTCTCAGAGGCAACCCTGCCCAGCGAGGAGGATGTCCAGAATGATGATGAGAGGGCTGTCAAGGTACCGCGCATTCACTTGGGTACCTGACAGTGCAGCCAGTGAGAAAGCTGTGCTCTGGAAGCTGATGCAGAAACTGTTTTATCCCTTACAAAGAGCAGGAAGGCACTTCTCTCCTCCTTTTGTTTTGTTGATATGAACCCAAGATTTCGTAAAAGTATCAACTCAACAAAAATAAAGCTGAAATATACCCAGGCATTTGTATACCACTGCAAAAGCTGCCAGCATCCTGCTGCTATAGACAGGAATCTCATTGAGTCAGTAGAGAACAGAGCCAGCACCTGGTGTGAATGCACCTGCTATCAAGGGCTGCCTAGGATGACCTCCTTCCTTTCCTCTCCGTCTGTTTTTAAAACACTCCCCGCCATCTCCACCAACTGTTGAAGAATTTTTGCTGTTTACATCTTCATCCCTCCAGACTGCAGTAGAGGTGCACGAGGAGATTGCTCCCAGCCCACAGACTGGGTGCTCCCTGGCACTCGCAAACTCCTGCTGTAGAACTGCAGCTGGCAAAGGATAGAAAATGTTGCACAGAGTTGCCTTTTTAGTGGGATTACCTCAAAGTGGCAGGTTGGTGTGTGAAAAGAATAGAGACAGATATAAAACGTTGATGAAATAACTGTGCATGTATACAAACTGAGGCTTATACTGAATATCCTTTCTTTCGTCAGAGTAGTAGAATTTTAACAGTGCTGGTTGTAAGTTAGCAAGAATATAACTCCTAGAAAAGAAATACATTGGAAAATAAGTTTTCTCCTGATTATTTTTACTCTCATTTTTACATCCCTCAGTCTATTGCTTCTAGGCAGTGAATCCTGACATACGCTGCCCCACAAACGCGTGCTTTGATGCTGATAGTTCAGCTCTGGACTCCTTTTTTCTTCCAGACCAGATGTTCTACCTCTCCCTGGTAATGGTTAATATGGCACTACCTCATTATACACCTCTCTCTGGAAATTATGCCAGTGCTACTTCAGCATCAGCCAAGAGCCATGGGGAATCAGCGAGACAGCTGGCACCTTCCCTGGGGATGGAGTGCTTTACCTTTTGGATAGAGGCAGTGACTGTGAGCTGAGATCCAGGATGCCGTGAATGATTCTTCGTAGACAGGTGAGAACAAAAGAGCTTTGAAAACCTACTTCAATAGGATCTGGAGACATGGGGCTGTATTGATTAAAAAAAAAAACCAACACAACACATACACAGTCCAGTTGCGTTTTCATCTTAATTGATTTTTGTATGAGATGGAGGAGTGAATTCTGTCCAACAAAAGGGTTTTTAGAAATCTTTTCTTTACATACCATTAAGTGAGTTGATTTTTGCATGCACAACAGCTGTGTTGTGCTTGCAAAAATCAAATAATTCCCTTATAAAGCTCACAAACTGTAAATTGATCTCTTTGATCTTGTCCAAAACATATGCTAATCCTCAAATATCCAGGGAAGAAAGGGATGAGATAATGCAAACAAAATAAACACCTGGTTAATATAAAACATTTGTAAATTAAGGTTTGAGTCCAGCCCATAGTTAGCATATTTACTTATGAGGGGTAAAAAAAAGGGGAAAGAAGTAAGTTAAGACTTTAAAAGGAGTTTAAACAGGAAGAATTTGGGTTTGTTCTGTGAAGTCTCATTACACTGCAAGTTGGAAAATTCTCCCGAAAATAAATGAGAATAGTCTGCACTTAATTTTCTCCCCATGGTGTGTATAACTGCTTTCACAGGAGGTACTTGACAAAACCCACCATGGATAAAGCAGTCAGTTTCTACAAAAAGAGACTGGAGGATTCTCAAGGTAATCTCTAACCTTACTTCTGAGACTGCCTGGCTGGTTCACAGCATCTAGTTCAGACCATCCAAAGGAGCAGTCTGTACACTGTACGATGTTCCCTTACCTCTGACAATGTATTTAATGTAGGACTATAAGCTTAGGAACTGGTCTTTGTTGGTACCTGAAAGTCTCTCAATCATGTTGGATGCCACCAAAAATACAGATTAATAATAGCTATTGTCCTTCCAAAGCAGATCATCCTCCAGCGCAGTAACTGGAGCTGTTTCTGATGTCTCCCTCTGCCCGGACTGCAAGGAATAACATCTAACCATGCCTTGTCTTTGCTAAGTTTGTTGAAATCAATGTTAACGCCCAATTTTAAGCACATTCCCTTGTTTCATCTCAAGGGGTTAATTTTTCTCAGATGGCAAGTCTCCAGATCTGCAAAAGTCAACGAAATAGGAATGAAAGTGCAAGGTACCGACGAAAAACAGGCATCTGCCATCGTTTTCATCAGCAATTGCACTGGCTGTGTGGCTGCTCACAGAGATCTCTCTGTCTTTCTTTTTTTTGTTGTTTTTTCTTTCCCTTTGGTATTCAAAGCAAGCACTAGTTTTGCTGAATAGAAAGAAATAGAGCTGAGTCACATGTCTTCAAAGTGGCTGCAGGAAAAAACCTGAAAATGCATTAATATGACAGCCATCCTTCACAATAGTTATACAGCCTGTAGAG
Source organism: Apaloderma vittatum (assembly GCF_000703405.1). Lineage (NCBI taxonomy): Eukaryota > Metazoa > Chordata > Aves > Trogoniformes > Trogonidae > Apaloderma > Apaloderma vittatum. The sequence continues at coordinate 2,243 of NW_009714176.1, read as the reverse complement.
ATCATGCCTGGTAGAGAGAGCTATTTCCTTTAGAGAAAAGCACCGTGGTTGGTTTTTCTTTCATGTCTGGATTAATTTTCAACCGCTTGTGTTTTGCTTAATCAAAACCAACTTTCTCCTCTCAAAAAATGATGAACGAAACTGAAATCTCAAAAAATCATGATCTTGATTAATTGCATTCAAACTTTGTCGGTTCCCTGTAAATATGCAGGTCATCTGCATACCCGTGGAGCTTTTTATCTCAATCCTCTTAAAAAAAAAAAGACTTAAACTTCACAACATTCCTGTGAGGCAGGTAAATCTTTTCATAAAAGGATTATTTCACTCTTTACTGAGATGCAGGCACCTCCAGGGTGAAACGCTGAGGTTATTTAACTGCCTGTAGCCACACAACACAAGAAGTGAGGGGACAGGAAATGAAAACCATCCTATCCAATTTAATTTTAAGGAGAAAATAGCTAGGCAGAATGTAATGTTCACAGCTGGGATTTCACCAGTGTAGAGGAAATAATACACCTTAGAGAAAAGTGGCACAGTATCTTTAGTGACTGCAAGTAGCAGACTCTTGGTTTTACAATTTATCTGGAAGACAGAACCCTCTGCAGGTCATTGCTCCTCACCTAGTCCTGTGATACCAATCTGAGAATTAGTTAGAGGGGAAAATACAAGCTACGGAGTTGCCATTTTTCCCTCCTGAGGAATCTGGATATTCCTTAGAGGTTTGCTAGGCAAATACCGCCAGGAATCACTGCTGTGTTATGATGGTGTCACGGTGCAAGGTGGCAGGATGCAACAAATGTTTGAATGTAACATTGCGGAAAAAATGCCAGAGGAAAGGTTATCTACCAAAAATGTTTATTTCGTTTCCCTAGAGTCTCACACCCTATATCTGTCTGTTTATTGGTGGTTCTGTAGTGACTGGAAATGTTTAGATGCCTTAGGATCATTTAGATAATTGTCCCCATCTGGGAATGGGCTTTTGCACTTGGGGTGCCAGCTGAGGACGGAGAAATGAGAAATTACACTTTACAGCCCTGAAGAGGCCCAAAGGTGTAAGCAAAAGTAAAAGTAGCAGCAACGGGGACAAAAATATATAGTTTGGTCATGTTTGAAATAGAAGTAACTGGAAGGAAGGAAGATGAGGACAAAGAGTAAACGCTGCATTTGGGCTATGCTTGTCTTTTTTTGAGAGTTACTGTGAAGGTGCAGCCACAAAGCAATTACTTGATGTGGCTAAAGAAAGAAATAGCTGCAGCCATGAGCAAAGCCTGTCTGAAGAGGAGTGCTGGACTAGTGGCAATGGTTTGGGATGGGGAAAGGGAGCAGAAACAACCAAAGAAACCCCTCCTCTATTACAGCCAGAGGTGTTTGATTTCATGAAAATCAGGATTGCACTCAAGATGTATTTTTGTGAAAGTGAAATGAGGAAGCAGGATATTTTATTCTTTTTTGTATACTTGTATCCTTTTCTTCCACTGCATGTGTGTGTGTGTGGCTTCTTTAGTTTTGAATAGCATAGTCCTCCAGTAAGTGGTTAAACCAATGTTTTAGACAGATGAAAAAAAAGGTGAAACTGGTTTATGGAAACTGTGTTTTGTACACTTTCTTTACAAAGAAGTTTGAAAGGAAACCAAATGTCTTTTTCTGTAAATGAGTCATCAGAAGCCACGACAGCTACATTCAGAGCTTGAACAACCTCTTTTTCTGCACATTCTTCCATAAATTGTACATTTCTTTCTGACTTCCCTGGGTAAACCCAAACAATCTGCTGTACTGTTTACATGTGGCCTTCATGCCTCCCATGTCAAATTGCAGCTATTCCCAAGCCTTGCCGGGACGGTCTTCGTAGGTTAGGAAGTTTGCAGGGGACCATGGCCAGCGAGAGGGAATTGTTTTAAACAGCATAGTGTCTGCCTTGCTTTGAGTTGCTAGGGCATAAAGCTGTCAAATGTTCTGCAGTGTGAGGAGGACAACACCACTGATAACTGTGGAGATTTCAAATAGGTATTGATTTCTGAGTTACACAGAGAAGAGGCAGAGTTATTTATTTTCTGGTGAAAAGAAGTGGGAACTGAAATACCCATTGGGTGATGAAAACAAAGACCCCTGATGGTCCAGGCACAAAGACCCTGAGCAAGTCAGTCTCTGCGCTGCAGAGGAACCTTCGGCTGGAAGCCACGGCGGTGCTGTCAGCTCCCTGAACCTAGGGTCAGTCTGTAAAGAAGGAGGTGAGGAGCGCGCCC
>NW_009714175.1:0-1608 GCF_000703405.1 Apaloderma vittatum | reverse complement strand
GGAGGCTAACAGTGGACTACCGTGGCCTGAACGAAGTGACACCACTGTTGAGTGTGCTGCTGTACCAGATATGTTGGAGCTCCAATATGAACTGGAGTCAAAGACAGCAAGGTGGTATGCCACAATTGACATTGCCAATGCATTTTTCTCCATTCCTTTGGCAGTAGAGTGCAGGCCACAGTTTACTTTCACATGGAGGGGTGTTCAATACACCTGGAATCGACTACCCCAGGGATGGAAACACAGTTCCACCATCCGTCATGGACTCATCCAAACTGCACTGGAAAAAGGTCATGCCCCTGAACATCTACAATACATTGACAACATCATTGTGTGGATCAGTAAGGCGGAAGAGGTGTTTGAGAAGGGAAAAAGAATAATTGAAATTCTTCCTAAGGCTGGCTTCGCTATAAGGAAAAGCAAGGTCAAAGGACCTGCACAAGAGATTCAGTTTTTAGGAATAAAATGGCAGGATGGACGCTTTCACATGCCCATGGATGAAGTTGATAAAATTACGACTATGTCCCCACCAGCTAACAAGAAGGAAACACAAGCTTTCCTAGGCCTTGTGGGGTTTTGGAGGATGCACATTCCAGGTTACAGTCAGCTTGTGAGACCTCTTTTCCGAGTGACCCGAAAGAAGAATGATTTTGAGTGTGGCCCTGAACAACAACAAGCCTTCGAGCAGATTAAACAGGAAATAGCCCATGCAGTGACATTTGGGCCTATCCGCACAGGACCATCAGTGCAAAATATACTTTACACTGCAGCTGGAGATTATGGTCTCTCTTGGAGTCTCTGGCAAAAATCATCAGGAGAAACCCGAGGTCGACCTTTAGGATTTTGGAGCAGGGGATACAGAGGATCAGAAGTCAACTATACCCCAACTGAGAAGGAGATTCTGGCAGCATACAAGGGAGTTCGAGCTGCTTTAGAAGTGCTTGGTACACAGACATCCCTCCTCTTGGCACCCCGGCTGCCTGTGCTGCACTGGATGTTCAAGGGGAATATCCCCTCTACACATCATGCAATTAGTGCTACATGGACTAAGTGGATAGCACTGATTACGCAACGAGCTCGACTGGGCAAATCCAATCACCCAGGAATCCTGGAAGAGATCCTGGACTGGTCAGAAGGCAGAGATTTTAGGGCAGTGCCTGAGAAGGTTGTTCGTGCCCAAGAGGCACCACCATATAATGAGCTACCAGAGAATGAACGATGCTATGCTTTGTTTACTGAAGGATCCTGCTGTGTGATAGGGAACCATCGGAGATGGAAAGCTGCTGTGTGGAGTCCCACATGACAAGTAACTACTGGCTGACTGGAAACAGACCCTGTAAACCATGGCACTGCCCCAACCACCATCTCAGGCCTTGAAAGGCAAATGCCATGCTGACATGGTAATCCAGAAAGAATGGATTCGCAGATAAGACTCATTTCCCAAATAACAACCCATCTGGTCGGCCGCATTGCGGCAAGATATTGCTACTCAAGTAGAAAACATGACTTTGAAGGTACATCATGTAGATGTTCATGTGCCCAAAAGTCACGCCACCGAAGAACATTGAAATAACGAGCAAGTAGATAAGGCTGCAAAAATTGAAATAG
>NW_009714174.1:9925-24376 GCF_000703405.1 Apaloderma vittatum | reverse complement strand
TCAGCCTCCTCTTCGTCAAACTGAAGGAGCCATGAAGACTTTTATCACAGCTGAGACAGCCTGACAGATTAGATTATTAGCTGATTAGAGCTCTCTGGGAAATCAGCACACCTGCATATTACTGTTTTATGTCTTCTTTCAAGTTCCCGATAAAATAATCTCCCTCATCCTCCCTACCTTCTCCAAAGACCTGGCCTTGCAGCTGTACAAGCAAATGACATCCCCTCCATTTATAACCATCAAAGGGAAAGCAAGAAGGGAGGAAAAATAAAAAAAACACCCAACCCTCGATGTTAAGAGATGCATTAAAATGCTATTAAGCCTCTTGAATTTCATTTGCACAGCTGGAGCTGTCCCTGGTCCCTTTGGACAACCAGAAAGGACACCCTTTCACCGTTTGCTGTTTTCCAAGTGTGTCAGTGCAGCATCTCAGTAGGATAAATGTGCCCCTGCATGACCCACAGCAGATTTCTTCTCCCCACTTTGGACAGATGCATGAATAAACCGAAAGGATAATCGGTGGTGTCCCTGTGGAGTCGGTGATCCACTGGCAGCATCCCCCACAAGCAGCATCGCTGCTCTGGGGGCTGTGCTTATATCATGTCTCAGCCGTCGGTGCCAAATCAAGATGAATTTTGTACCTCGAGATCTGTTCACCCCAAACCTAAAGCAGCCTGGGAAGGCAGGAAAAGAATAGGTGTCACACAGACAAAAAACAGGCTCAGTTTTGCTCCCTGGAAACCCAGAGTGGTCCCCATGATTTGGGTTTGTCATTGCAACCCAAGCCTGGAGCTAGTGGAAATGCTGACGAACTCACAGCAGAGATGTCTTGCAGTCACTTGGTGAAAAGGCAAGGTGTTTTAGAGAAATACTATGGTCTTTTCAAAGAAACTGACTCAAATATCAGTATTTCCCTCATTGGTAGCTCACAGTCCACGTGCAGAGGTGGCACTTAGGAAAGAGGCCACCTCACAGGCACGTCTGCCACTGCAGCTGACGTGGTTTTTTTTCTTATTTTATTTTATTTTATTTTATTTATTTTCTTAAGTTTTTTTCCTTTCTGTTCTACGTTATTTTTTCCTCTGGAGCTCAATTCTCATTTCTGGCTGCTGTGGAGCTCTGCTGTCCCTGTGATGCCTTTAATCTTCCCTGTTGCTCTCTGCTCTCTCTGATTTTGGCTGGTGTTTCCCACACAAGCCCATTCAGTTCTGCATTTCTGCCTGGATGGACCCTATGAAGCAGATGACTGTGGTGAGTTGAGGAGAAGCAGCGTGTCCAAAGAAAGACAATGAAGCTGGTGAAGGGTCTGGAGAACAAGTATTATGAGGAGAGGCTGAGGGACCTGAGGTTTTTCGGTCTGGAGGAGGCTGAGGGGAGAACTTCTCGCTCTCCACAACTCCCAGAAAGGAGGTTGTAGCGAGGTGGGGTCGGTCTCTTCTCCCAAATAACAAGCAATAGGATGAGAGGAAAAAGTCTCAAGTTGCACAAGGGGAGGTTTATGTTTGATATTGGGAGAAATTTCCTCACCAAAAGAGTTGTCAAGCCCTGGCACAGGCTGCCCAGGGCAGTGGTGGGGGCCCCATCCATGGGGGTATATGAAAGATGTGTAAATGTGGTGCTCAGGGACATGGGTTAGTGGTGGGCCTGGCATTACTGGGTTAATGTTCAGTCTTGATGGTCTTAAAAGCCTTTTCCAATCAAATGATTCCGTGATTATACGATTCATCTCTGTCACCTGAACACCTGCTGCAGCTGCTTGGCAGAAAACAGGTCAGAAATAAACACCCCAAAGCTGAGCTGGGCATAAGTAAGTGGAGGTAACTCCAGATTCTACCTGGTCAGCTGCAAGTCAGAAGGACCAATTTAGTAGCCCAGATCTGATAAAGTCACCTCCCTGGACATCCCAGCTCTGAAGATGGATAATGGCTTTTTGGAAGGTGGCCAGCGATTCACACTGAGCATCCAGGGGCCCCTGGAGAAGTGCAGGCAGTGCCTCAGGTCCCCGTGTCCCCAATCTCTGAATCTGAGAGTAAAGGTTGAAGCTGTGGGTTCATCACATCAGAAGCCCTGATGTCCTGCTAGCACTAAGTGATGTGAATCATGGTGCCTGAATGCAGGTTCAAAGTAGGCTTTGAAGCACAGCGAGGGACCGACGCCCCTTCACTGAAGGGTTTTCTTCTTCATGGCTATGCTGGGGGTTGTGCTGTCTGCAAGGAAGAGCAGAGGGCACAGGGTAAATCCAGTCCTTCGAATGCAGGATGGGTTTGTGACTGGGCAGGTTTGTGGGCAGTGAAATTGTAAGGGACCAATTGTTTGATCAGATCTCCAGGGACCTGGTGCCACCCTCGCCAAGCTCCAGCACCACATGGTGAGAACCACCTGTGTGTCCATGCTCTGTGCACTGGATCCCCTGCAGCAGCGAAGCACGAGTCCGTCTGTCATCTCTGGGACCAGCAGCTGATGTGCAGGGAATAAAATTACCTTGTGTGTGCGTCACCCCCGGGGAAACCCTGGGGACAGACCTGGCAGAACCTCAGCCATCCCCACACACCACCTCTTTGATTAAAGGGAAAGGGAGGGGGCGGGAGGACAGGGGGAAAAGCCCGTGGAGGAAATCAAATCAAAATTCACGACAGCTCTGCCTTTTAATTTGATGATTTCAAGGCCGTTCATAAATTTACATACTTAATTAAATGCCACAAGCAAATGATTTTTCCATTAGGCTCTGTGTTCCTTATTACACTTCACAAGGCACAAGTTCTCCTTCCTTGCATGCAAGGCCAGATAACGCTCCCCTGACATTCAGGAAAGCAGCAGGAGCATGTTTCCAGGGTTTTTAATGCCGTGTGTTTTTTCCTTCTCCACCAACACTATTTTTCTGAACAAGCTCGAAAATAGAGAAGAGGGAAGTTTCCTTTGTACTGTCTCCCCTCTCCCCCTCCTGTCTGCCAAGGGTGTCTTTGAAAAAATGAATTGGAAAAGAAGGAAGAAAAAGAAGAAAGAGGAGACTGAGAGCGCTACAAGAAGGGAAAAGGGAGATAAATAAATAAAGCCAAAGGGAGGGAATGCAAAAGGCAAGTGAAAAGTATCCCTCCAGGCTGACTTAAGATCTCAGAGTTTACTACTTGAAGCTCCCTCCTGGCAAAGGAGATCCCAGCAAGAATCCTCTAACCCCACACCTTGTTTGTCCAAGTATGGTGCCGCATGATGGAAAAAAAGGTCACAGGCATTAAAGGTGCTCCAGTGCTCTTCCACCTGGCTCTTGCTGGTTGTTCCATCATTTCTCAGCTTTGACTTCGTGGCTTGTTCACAGGTGAACTGCATTTGCTGCATTGAAGTGCTTTGGGACAGTCGTGTTTGACTCCAGGTGACCCACCTTCTCCTTAAGAGCCTGAAAAGGAAAAACATCCTCGTTATTTTCCACTACTTAGTCCCCCAGAGCCCAGTGTAACAACCCTCTACACATCCATATCCAGGGATTACATCAAAGATGTTCTGACATAGCAGTTTCCAGTGTCTAAGCAGCTCAGCACTGCTGCTTCCTATGGGCTGAAGGCATCCAGGGAAGAATAATGTGCAAGACTGATGAAAAGCAGCACAGTGAACACAATCTGGCTCAGAAAGTCCCTAAATGGAAAGTCTTCATTCAAAAAGGCACCATTCCACCCCTACCCTCTTCCTAAAGCTCTCTCCTAAGCATAAGGTGTTGGGACCTTCAGGGACGTGCCTTCTGCTGGTTTGCAGCCCTCAGCTCCCTCAGAAAGCACCAAGGCAGGGATGTGGAGTGGAGCCATGAGCTCAGTAAGAAGGCAGAGGCCTCTCATTAGCAAGTTGCTGTATTTATGCTGATTAGCCATGTCCTCAGTGGGGTTGTTACTTTGTGCACTGTGCTTAAAAAACTTGGATCCAGATGTCATGGGGACATCTGGATGCTGCTGCCACCTATAAAGACGTTGAAGCATCTAACAGTAAGTGCAGAGGCTGTCACCATTGCCATTGCAGCCCCAAATCCCCCAACAGCAGGGGAACCAAAAGTGGAGTGGAATGGAATGAAATGGAATAAGAATAAGAATAAGAATAAGAATAAGAATAAGAATAGAATAGAATAGAATAGAATAGAATAGAATAGAATAGAATAGAATATTTTCAGCTGGAAGGGATCTACAATAACCATCTAGTCTGACTGTCTGCCCACTTCAGGGCTGTCCAGAGGTTAGAGCATGTTACCAAGGGCATTGTCCAAATGCCCCTCAATAACTGACAGGTTTGGGGCATTAACAGCCTCTTGAGGAAATCTATTCCAGTATTTGACCAAGAGTGGTGCTTAGAACAAATTCTACTGTTATTCTTCCAGGTAATGTTAACCCCTCTGTCTCAAAAAACAGATAATGTTTAAGGAAAAAACCCCACACCCTCAAAATAATTATTAAAAAATCATGTTCTGGGAAAAAGGCATGGGGAGATTTTCTCTGGATGATCACCTCCTTGCAGAGCAATTCGCTCTCACCCTCTAAACCAGAGACTTTTCGCTTCTGCTGTTGGAAGTAACTTGAGAAAAGTAAAGCAAAAACCTCATGTAATCCTTGCTGTAGCCAACATGCTCAGGAGACTCTACACCTTTTCTGTCGCAAAGAAAATGAGCCATTCAGCCTTTGTTCCCAGGAAAGGACCCCAAAATCCACTTATTTCCTCAGCAATGCTTGAATGCTTTGGCCCTTCTACAAGGGTTGGGTCCCTGAATGCCACTAAGCAAATGTTTACTGAAAAAACAACAGCTATGGCTGTGGAAGGATATTTAGAAGTTGTTTTGTTCCTAATGTCGCTGGAGAGAGAGGGAGATACATAGTAAATTAGTTCTTAGGATGCATATGACACTACAGGGAGTCGGGTGTAATAAGGCAGTATGATCATAAAATCTCTCGTCTCATCCTCATAAAGGAATTTGACCCTCTCTGGAATTTGTCATCAGGGATTAAGGATGATTTATTTATTTTTTTTTAATGGTTACAGCCAGTGACAGTCTTTCAGTTACAGTGAGAGCTGGGCAAAGCTCATTTGGAGCTGCTCTCAGCCCAGCTCTGCACGTGGGGAGAAGGGGGTGAGTGACATTTTGCTTTTGCTCACTTTGTCCTTCCCCCAAAGAGTCTTGCTTCCCTGCCAGGATGGTGGGAGGAGAGCCAAAGGACTTTACAAGGCTCTGCAGCATCTTCATGAGGCCAGGAATAAGACCTCTATTACATGAAAAGGGAAATTGAGGCATCTGGTTCCCACTGCTTGCCGAGGTCAGACAGCAGGGGTCTGGCTGGACAATTACTGTAGATTATATTTTACTACATTGCCACCTACTCAGCTGCAGCACACCCACCCGTGGTTGCGATTAGGTCAGCTGCTGGATCTCAGCTGACGGGTGGCAGGTCCTGCCCCAGGGGTCACAACTTATTAAAATGTGATTGTGTTGCGGATTGAATGCGCTGAACTATTGTCTGATCACCATCCAAATCTTTGACCAGGGTGATAGCGAATGTTAATGATCTGATCCACAAACCCCAGGAACCAAAGGAAAGTTTATCTACAGACATCACTGTGTTCTGCTTTGCTGTAGGCTTTGCTCTAGGAGCAAGGTCCTTATTCTTCTCTCAGCTGACACGATTCATGTGGAAAATGGGATGCAGGGATGAGTTCATGCTTCATGTGGACTGCATACACCTGCTGGGGGTGGAGCACACACCGACTCTAGCACAGGAAACCCCTGGAGGGCTGGGTAAGAGCTGTGTCCAATCAACAGATGGGAAAACTTTGCCTGGGAAGCTCCATTCCAAATGAAGACCATCCATGTGGGAAAGCAGAAATCTCGGTATGACGTTATGAAGCCCAAACCAGCTTAACTCTTCAGTACTGGAAGCGAAGTGCTGTTAACAATTAAGGTTAAGGAAGCTCTGAGATGCTCAATGATGTCATCAATGGCCACACCAAAGAGGTGTTACATACCTGTTACATATGCTGGACATCATTTTTATTCAGATAATGACTGTGGATCGTAAGACCAAGCCACACACAGTCACCTAATGAGAACATCGGCAGAATTCAGTGACCCAGTCCATTTTACAGATTGTTTTTAAAGAACATGGCCTGAGTTTGCTTCCCACTGACCAACAGTGCCAGATGGCCAAGGGCACGTGGCTGTTGTTGGGGCTCTGGACATGACTGTGCTTGCATTTAAAGCTCTAATGTGAAGCAACAATGAGGCCAAGCTTTTCCACAGGTACCAATCAGCAAGCAGACAAAGGAGAGAAAGTGGGACATCTCTTGAAATGCCCAGTCTCAGACAGGACTCATGGTCAGGGAGTTCTTAATTCTGCAGGGCAGATAATGTAGACAAGGTAAGGAGAATGAACAGTCCAAGCCCCAAGGAGCATCCAGACAACATAGCACAGACTGGCAGGGGCAGAGATTACCAAGTAAGGAAAGCGACAGAGTAGGTTACAAGGTGCAACGCAAAAGCACCTTCAGATGTCCACAGTGAACTTGTGTCCAGTGCTGGGGTTGAAACATCTCCTCACCTGCCATGTGAGACCTCAAAATCCTCCTCTGTGGGGCTGAGCAGGCGTTGTGGCTGGCTGCTAGGAGCCGTGCAGCAGCTGGTGACCTGCTGTGGAGCAAAATCAGAGGCTGCTCGGCTGTGGGTCCTTCAAGGGGTCCAGGACATAGACATACTGACTGGTAGCTCAGATATTTTCCATCACTGCTCCCTTTCCGCTCAAACATCTCTCCCAGCGACACCTCTGGTCTCTCCAAAGCGGGAGAGAGCAGATGAGCTATTTCACTCCAGAGCTGTTCGCTGGAATTGAGTCCGTGCCATCTGCTGTGGCATATGCTGTTCACACGACATGCCGACCGCATTGATGAGCAGACAAAATTGGATCCGCGGGTAGACGAGCTCCATTAATGAAACGTCACCAAGATCTTTTGGATCCTGTGGAGCTGGAAACATGTCTGGCTCTGGGGAGACTTCAGAAGGGATGGCAAAAAGCCCCCACCATTTTGGGAGGGTTATCCTGACCACGGCTCAGACTATGTCAGAGAAGGGAGGCATTTAAGAGAAAAGACTAGAAATGCAGTACATCGCGCACCGAGGTAATAGGAAAGATGGCGTTGAGCTTCAAGTTTCACTTCGGTAATGACTGCAATTAAAATAGAGCTCCCATTAAAAGAAACACAATTCTGCTGTGTACACAAGCGGAGAAGAGTAAATACCCATTACTTTATCCACTTTATCTTTCCGTGCAAATGTAGGCAATCAAAGGCTTGTTGGCAAATGAGCTCCTTTACTGCATCTCACCCACCCTGCCCGCTCCAGGTGGGAGGCTGGAGGAGAGACTTGCTCGTGCCTCCTTGAAGAGAATCACGCCACCCACTCTGCAGCTCTGCTCCATGGTCCATCCCTCTGGCCAGCATCTCACCTCCTGTCCCCAGGTCCATCAAGCCTTCGGTGTTCTCCCTAACCTTTTCATGAGGAAAATCTCTCTGGCCACAGCTGTTTGATCCTCTCCTTGCAGGAAGGAGTCGATTGCATGGGAGGTCTTGGATGCTGCGGCGTGGCGGGTCATGGCCCATCCATGGCTGACTGCGAGGTCAGGTGAGGTTGCAGACCTCCAGACCTGATGCACCAACCCTGTGCACCACCACACACTCCTGGGAGAACACCAGCGCGTACTCGGAAAGATTTCTCAGGGAGGAAAAGGAAAGCTCAGGGATGCTGGGAGGGGAATAAAATCTGTTGAAACTTATTGTCCCTGCAGGGTTCCCAGTTAACACGGAGAAGCTTGTCTCCCATATCACAGGACAATAGAAAATGAGCAGCAAATTGACCCATTAACAGTGCACCCAGCTGGGCACGCTCTTTTTTAAAGCCTTCCTATTGGTATGTAGGGGGAGAGGCCACTCTAGCACATGAAAGGATAGTTGGTCAAATAGTTCATTATGCTGGAAAACGCAGATCTGGCTTGAACACTAAGTTTCAAGTTATTTGGTCAAAAGTCACTTACAGGATTTTTTTTTTTTTGAGGGGGGTTGCTTTTAAAGATTATTCTGCTGTAGAACAGTCACAGCAGTTCAATTTTAATAATTTTGTCACATGGAATGTTTTGATTTTTCATTTTCCAGTGCTGCTGCATTTCAAAATTTAGCAAAATGCAGTGATTACAAGCAAAATGAAGGGGGAGCGGGGAGCAGCAAACTGAAACTTTTCCTTTGAGATAGGAAAAAAAAATGATATCCTATCACTGTGCATCCAGAAATATTTTTTATTCTCTGATTTGAAAGGAGGGGCAGGGCCAATGCTGCATTTTTAATTTTGTTCTGTTCTTTAGGTTTTACTCTGGGTGGGCCCACAATGCTTTTCAACAAGCGATTGCTGCAATTCTCCCAATTAAAATGGAACAGCTTATTTCCCACAGCATAGAAAAGGCTGCAAATAGAATCACGAGGAATTAGGAGAAGCAGGAGGCTTTCTTATGAAAATGCATAGGTTTCCAGCCTGAAAACTGATTGCTGATTTGCTTTGGATATGTTTTTTTTCTGATTTTTTTCTTTTCATTTTGACTAATGCAGTGATGTTTCACTCCATAGGGATAGTGTGACTCACCTATGGGGCTCCTTAGACAGATACTCCATAGTCTATGACTGTCACCTCCATCCTTTGTGTGCCCAGAACAGCCTCCATCTGTAGCAGAAGGAAGGTTTTTTCCTTCCTGGCGATGGAGGCACACGGTGAGACATGAAAGCACCCTCCAAACCATTCATTTTGCTAATCCAAATCCCTATTACTGTATTTAATACATGCTTATCACACCATGCACCACGTGGTTTGACTAGATATGGGAGAAAGTGGGAGGAATGGGGCCAGGTTGGATGGGACTTTGAGCAACTTGTTTTAGAGGGAGGTGTCCCTGCTCACGACAGAGGGCTTGGAATGAGGTGATCCGCAAGGGTGATTCACAAGGATGATCCAGGGGCTAGAGCACCTCTGCTACGAGGACAGGCTGCGGGAGCTGGGGTTGTTCAGTCTTGAAAAGAGAAGACTTCAGGGGGACCTAATAACTGCCTTCCAATACCTGAAGGGAACCTACAGGAAGGCTGGGGAGGGACTTTTTACAAGAGTGTCCAGCGATAGGACAAGGAGAAATGGGTTTAAGTTGAAGGAGAATAGATTTAGATTGGATCTTAGGAAGAAATTCTTCAGTACGAGGGTGGCAAGACTTTGGAATAAATTGCCCAGAGAGGTTGTGGCTGCCCCCTCCCTGGAGGTGTTCAAGGCCAGGTTGGACGGAGCCTTGAGTAGCCTGATCTAGTTGAGAGGCAACCCTGCCCATGACAGGGAGGTTGGATTAGATGATCTCTAAGGTCCCTTCCAGCCCAGGCCATTCTAGGATTCTATGATTCTATGAAAGTCCCTTCCAACTCAAATCATTTTATTATTCTATGATTCTATGATGAAAGGCATCACCTAGAGGTGACCCCCTTTCCAGATGGAGCATCTCCCTTGCTGTGCAGGAGACAACAAGCTGAGCATCACTGGGCTTAGGTTTTACTGGGGAAAATCTGATATTCACAAAACACTGTCTCAGAGCTCAAAGTACTGCTGGCATCCTCCAGCCCTGGAAATGGGAACACTATGGCGCCACATCTGTTCTATCAGAATAACTAGGGGAAGGAGAAGGAGGGGGGTTGCTGTCTGCGCTGCCGAAGGCGATTAGGGAAGCGATGCCATCGTGGGAAGAACCTGTCACTTTAAATTTGCAAACTCTTCTCTGCGGGGACCGCTTTCACACCATACACAAGAGCACCAGGGAGCATATTCCTCTTTCGTTTTGGGGAGGATCGTTTGCTAAAGCTCTGTCCAGAGAGAGGAAAGAGCTTTGAAATCTTGGGCTGAGATCCTGCGGTGAAGCAAAGGGGAGAACATGTTCTGCTGAGTCCAGAAGGAGGAAAAAAAAAAAAATTCACCAGATTAAGATGGGAGAAAAGGGGAGATTCAGACTCGTATGTTAGTCTGAAGAACAGAACACAGACAAACTCTCTTACTATGGTTTTCCGTGCAGCTTAAAGCATGTCTCTGTCCCCTCCCTGTCACAGCAACACAGCATAGCTCCCATCAGAAGGGCCCTGCAGCCTCCCCGTGTGGCACCTTGAGGACGATGTACACTCATTACAGCATTAGTCTGGTGATGGCAGAGAGGTGAGGAACATTTTGCAGAAACAACAGTGAAGCCATACAGCTCTTTTCACATCGGTCACCCTGTGAGAACCCCGTTTTCTTTCTATAGGGCCGCTCTTGCTAGATCCAGAGTCAGCCAGACCCTGAATGATGTCACCCTTGCAATGCCTCAGAAAGCAGGTATGTCACCAGATCCACTGTGGAAAAGAAGAATAGGGTCTATTTTTGGTGGAAACACTGTCCTTTTCTTTGTTTCTAAGCTATAGTACAGGACCATAAATCATGACTCAGGTTTCCCCTCATCTCCTTGCCTGGCAAAGCAGCTTGTCCCCAACCACTGGTTGGCATGTGGTGGCTGCCCACAGGGGAAGTTGGCAAAGGGCTTTGAAATGTCCCAAGGAGGAGCAAGAGGTGCAAAACTTGCTGAAGCCAAAAAAACCCGCTATGTTCTCATGCTGGTTGCATGATGGGGTAGATAAGGAGCAGTGTGAGCTCATGCTGGTAGAAGAGGGGAGATAGTGGCCCCACCTCAGGGTGCAAGGCTCCCTTGTGGGACAAACCACATCTGAGCTGGAATGAGGCACCTGACATTTTTTTTCAACCTGGAGCCAGGAAGCAGAAGACAAGTGGCATGGGTTTGTCCACATTCAGATGGCCTCTCGGCAAAACCTGCTCCCAGGTGTCTCTGTGACATGGATGGACAAACACCCCACAACACCTGGCGTAGTGTGTGGGTCTCATGCTCTGAAACAGAAGCTACAAGACCTTGATAAGGTCTGTAAGACTCTGATCTGTGCTAATGCAGTAAATCCTTGGCAGAGCAGAGGTTTAAACACAGATGGTCCCAAACCCTGTCTGAGAAGAGAGGTGAAAAATCTGTCTTTGCCCTCATCCCCTACATGAGTCTGTTCTCTCCAGCTAAATCTTCTCCTTTCCCATCGTGTTAGTGAAAATCCCTTACCGCAGGCAGTCATGCAGTGTTAATTTTGACTGATAGCTGCCTTCCAGCCTCAGGAAAAACAGCTGCTGAATGTGTGAGGTTGGTGCCATCCTTCTGCTGCTCCTCTCTTCAAAGCACGGAAAGTGTTTGGGAGAGTCTGTGCTTGATTCCCTTGCACAGTTCTCCGAGAGGTGAGGACTGCTCCCTGTGCCACCCCTGCCTTGGGCAGGCTTCTGGTGCAAGAGGAGAGATGGATCGTAGGATCACAGAATCAGGGAACTGCCCAGACTGGAAAAGACCTTTAAGATCGTTGAGACCAATCATTAACTGAACAAATAATTGACTAAATCAGATCCCTGAGTGCTGTGTCTACATGACTCTTAAATCCCTCCAGGGATGGTGACTCCACTCCTGCCCTGAGGAACCCGTTCCAATGCCTGAGAACTCTTTCAGTAAAGAAATTCTTCCTAATATCCAATCTAAACCTTCCTTGGTGCAACTTGATGCCGTTTCCTCTTGTACTATCACTTGTTACTTGGGAGAAGAGACCGACCCCACCTCACTCCAACTTCCTTTCAGGGAGTTATAGAGAGGCAGAATGTCTCCCCTCAGCCTCCTCTTCTGGTTGAACAACTCCAGGTCCTTCAGCAGCTCCTTATCACACTTGGTCTCCCGACCCTTCCCCAGCTTCACTGCCCTTTTCTGGACCTGCTTTAGCACCTTGATGTTCTTCCTGTTGTGAGAGGCCCAAAACTGAACACAACATTCAAGATGTGGCCTCACCAGTGCCAAACATGGTGGAACAATCACCTCCCTGCTCCTGCTTGTCACACCATTTCTAATACAAGCCAGGATGCTGTTGGCCTTCTTGGTCACCTGGTCCCACTGCTGGCTCGTGTTCAGTCAGCTATCAATCAACACCCCCAGGTCCCTCTCTGCCTGGCAGCTCTCCAACCACTCCTCCCCAACCTTGCAGCGCTGCTGAGGGTTGTTGTGGCCAAAGTGCAGGACCCGGCATTTGGCCTTATTGAAACTAATACAAGTAGTCTTAGCCCATCATTCAAGTCTGTCTAGCTCCCTCTGCAGAGTCTCCCTACCCTTAAGCAGATCATCACTTCCACACAGCTCAGTGTTCTTTGCAAACTTACTAAGGGTGCATTCAATCCCCTTGTCCAGATCCTTGATAAAGATGTTACAGAGATCCCTTTGATCTTGCTTTTCCCACCACGATCCTCACTGAATTTTTCATCCTCTGCAATAGGGTCACCAAACTGGTAGAGAGGTAGGGGATGGATGGGAGATGTTCTTGGCTAAAAATGGGATATATCCTGCCTTGGGAGACCAGAGAACCACCTTCTCCGTCTCACAAACAGGCTGAGAAGCCACAGATTTTCAAGAATAATTATATTGCTCATCACCCTTGGCAGCCTGCAACTGTCTTGGCCAGGGTCACCCAAGAAAGCTGTAGGGTGGCTGGAACATGAACATCCATCTCCTGAATCCTTAGGCAGGTGCCCAGACACTTGATCATCATTCCTGGTGTGGAAACTCTTTCCAGAAGTGCTTTCAATGGCTGGAGACCACCTCTTCCACTGTGGTTGTAATTAGTTATGACAACTGCTTTCCCCGCAAGATTAAAATGAGGATGTGCCAGTGACTCTGTGACCACAGCAGCACAGCTCTCTGCTGTCAAGGCCTGGAAAAACACGATGCCTCCAGGCTGTGATGGCAGCCACAAAATAGCCTTCTTTGCTTAATATTGATTTTATTAGTATTGGGGGTTTTTTAGGAGAAGATAGTCAATTCAGATTTCTACTCTTCACTGTCTTGGGACGGGTTAAATGAAATTGCGTTATCATAGTGAGAGCTGCACAAGAAGGCAGCAAGCTTGTGTTTTGAAATGAAGAATTGCACAGAAGATGTGAGGGGTTTGTTTAGAGAATTTTTTTTGTTAATTTTTTTGCTGTTTCTTGACATTGCTGATTTTCCTTTTTCCTTCATGGAGCCACAACACTGAGGAAAATACCAAGTAGTTTTCCTCTATTAACCCTAAACCCGCCATGCACACATCTCTTTTTCCCAGCTGGGAGAGGGGAGGAATGTGTGCTCCTTTTAGGGAGCGTCTTAAAGTCTGTGTGTGACATAAATAATGAAGCAGATTCATTAGCTAGAAAGGCAGGTAGATAGCTCAGTCTGGAATTCTGGCCCCTTCACAGGCAAAAAAAAAGCACCATCACTCACTGTTTGTCTCCCACTTGTAGTGGAAATATCAAGAGGAACATGACCAAGCTCCTGTGCACAAGCGGTTCGTCATCTGAGTGACCTTCCTGAGGGACACCAATGCTGCTGAAGGCAATTCTTGATACTAACACAAGCAGTCCCAGGTCGAACCAGTCCCAGTGACCGTTGCGATGTGTGGGAACACCCTGGTTCGTGTCAGAGGGCAAAGCAGACCATGTGCTTTTTGAGGTCTTTCTCCCAGTAAGGACTCACTTCTGGAGTGACATCCAGCATTTTTGTGTCAACCAGTCTCAGGACATTTGAGGGTTCTTGGTCAAACCTCCATCTGAATATCAGGAAAGCTCCCAAGTCCTTTGTCTGCGGAAGGGTGAATAGGGAGCAATGCTAAACCTCCTTAGCAGATCCTTGCATGTGAGATTTGAGGTTGTGACACTTGACAATAAACGTCCCCCAGATGAAGTCAACACAGCCTCCATCTTACCCAGAATGATCCTCACACTAAGCCATGTATCTGACAGGTTTGCACAGAGCCAGACATCTAATCTGTACGTCCATGTCTGCGGAAGGGTGAATAGGGAGCAATGCTAAACCTCCTTAGCAGATCCTTGCATGTGAGATTTGAGGTTGTGACACTTGACAATAAACGTCCCCCAGATGAAGTCAACACAGCCTCCATCTTACCCAGAATGATCCTCACACTAAGCCATGTATCTGACAGGTTTGCACAGAGCCAGACATCTAATCTGTACGTCCATGTCCCTCCACATGCGCCTGTGCATTCATCACTTAGATAAGAAGCCACTCGGGGCCATAGCTACGTGCCTGGTAGAGAAAACTGGGCTAGTTTTTTTATTTCCAAAGCAAAGGCCAGGTCCACATAAAATGTGACAAAACCACAAGGAAGACTTCCAAGGACAATGGAAACCTGTAATCCTGCTATTTCCTTTTCTCCTTGCAAAGGGCCAGAGCAACTGTCTAAATAGAGTGGAGGAGGAAAACCACCTTCTCCATCTGCCTCAGCTCTCATCCTTCCCTTGCTGAACAACACCACCTC
>NW_009714174.1:0-9889 GCF_000703405.1 Apaloderma vittatum | reverse complement strand
TTTCTTTTTTCCCAGGACTTGTGAGCTTTGACTCATTATCCAGCCTACAGTGTGGCAGTAGCCAGAGCTCTGCAGCCATCAAAGCCACTTAAAATCCATCCCCTCCACTCCTACCTCAACGCTGCCACAGGGCTATATTGTCCATACAGAAAGCAAAACACCGGGTGCTGCTCCCTCACAACTCATTTTCACGGTCCGCAATAAGCCCCGTAATCCTCCCTTTGTGGATGGCAAAATGCTAATCTCACCAAATTGCGAGACCCTGCTCTGTCACTACCTCAGGCTAAAAATCAAGCTTGTTTGACATAAATGGCATCAACTGGCTCCATTATAACCTCCACACTACAGAGACCAGCTGTAAAGCCTGTGTCAGAAGGCATATCTCTCCAGGTATTATCAGCTGATTTAAATACTAATGAGCCAATAACCACATTTGAGCAGAATAATGGGCGTAATAATGGAAGTCATAAAAAACAGAGGTACCTGTGATATTCTCAGAAATGTTTCCAGGCTCCTTTCCACTCAGGTATTAACCCTGTTAGTAGCTTTCGCAGGAAGAAGAGGAAGGGAAAAAAAAGTCCAGCAATCTCATGCACAGCTGCAGAAACGTATTTCAAGGCACCACATCTGGAAGGAGCTGTGGACAGGTTTATTCTGTGTTGTTGTCGTCAGATGCAAGAAGCCTCCTGGGTCTGGGTCTCCCTCCATTTGTGGATTGATGGCAAAGATTTCCACGCTGGTTGGGCTTTTTTTGCCCTCTACTTGTAGGTCAGTGAATACATTTAGATGGTGTTTTGAAGGAAGATGGTGCATCAGAGAAGGGCTGGGTGGTTGGGAGTACCCAAATCCCCTTGACTGCGTGAAACTCTATGGGAAGTCTATGGCCCAAGCCCCTGGTTTTCCTGTCTCGAAGCAGATGCCTGGATGCTGGCCCAAATCGCTCCCATATGGTCCTGGGGGACTCGACTATGTTGAATTGCTTAAGTGCCTAAAATTTGGAGGTTTTAATAATCACTCTGTCAGAGTCCAATGGAGCATGTCCATGTTTATGAATCTCTGGATCAGCCCATGGCACAACATCAGCTCTCAGTGCTATCTGGAATTAATGACCACTTACCTGCCTTCAGGCTACTAGGGTTGCATCTTTATCCACTATTATTATTATTACTATTAATATTATTATTGCTATTTTAATTTTGCTTCTCAGACTTATGAAACTTGGCTGCAAGCAGGGGATTGGAAAATGAGAAAATCCACTCCTGGGTTACATCGGAGAGCCAGTACAGCAAGAGAATAGGAAATGAAAACCAGCAATAAAATGAATTATTAAAGAAAACATTGCTCCTACTCCTGAGTTCCTTGGTCAATTAGTAAGACTATAAGTTATTACAAAGGAAGAAGAGAATTAAAATGTGAAACCAAGTGAGGGATAAGAATTAATTGGGATGGAGTATGAACAGTGGTAAATAAATGAGATGTTAGGGTTCAGGAGGTGGGGAGAGGTAGGTTTGTTTCTGCAGCCTTGCTGAGGTGTCAAAGGGACATAACTACTCCGAGACATTCAGGAGGACAAAAGAGATGCCAGTTTTGAGCTAAGGGCAGCTGGTTGCAATTTCTGCCCCATCGCTGAGTAAATCTCTCAATGTCTGTGTGATTCAAGGTCATGCTAAGCTCATCAGCGTTTTTGAGGGGCTTGGGACTCACCGTTTGCCTGCAGAAGAGCTGCAAAACCTCAGCCAAAGTTTGTCTGTGTCAGATTAGGGGCTGAGGGTAGAAGAGGAAAGAACTGGTTTCCCAGCAGAAAAATGACAAAAGGAGCTTTGAATATGTCCTAGGATTGCGTCTGCTGTATTTATTCCTGCCTCCGAAGTACAGGAGTTCTTCTGACTTTTAAATCTTTTGAGAAGAGCTGGATCACGGTTAAGCCAAGCCTGTGATGTGGAGCATGGGACACATATCCTTCCTGAGTGGGCACTGACCTGGGCAGGAGAGCTGAAGCTTTAAGGAATCAAATTAGGTTTTTTTTGTTTTTCTTTTTTTTTAAATAAATCAGTTGTCAGATCAACACAAGTTCTGCTCCCAGGTGATCCAACACCTTCATTCTGATGGAGCAAGTAAAGCCCCATGGCTCTGTGTCTACAGCAAGGTTAAGAAATAAATGTTGCTAGAGAATGAACAGTCCTTTGGCCCCAGAGATGCTCTCTGGCAACAGGAGATGAAGCACACTGCAGTCACATGAAGGGGCCAGGGAAGGATGCCAGCTCTCTGTCAGTCACTCTCACACCATATTTTGGTAACAAAGGCTTTAGGAACAGATGACTCATTTGACAGGGGCTGTAATGTTCCCTGTAGTGAAAGTCAGTTGTGAACTTCTGGTGCAGCATCGTGCATGGCTGGGTAACGCAGGGCCATGAGCAGCAGCTCATGGAAGCGTGAGGGGTAATGAGATGCGCGATAGGAAAGAAGCCAAATGATATTTCCAATAGCCTGTCCATGTTATGGATTGAGTGTAGATGAGGCAAGGTCCAGCCAAACCAGTGAAAAGATGAATTCAACCCCTGCTGCATCCACAAAAATCTAGAGTGACTGGACCAGTGCTGTTGCCCTGTACTTACACTAATATAGTGGAAATCTGCATCTTTTAATGGAGAATTAGCCAGCAATGATGCCTAAAACTCTTTGCATAGACAGCTTATAATCTTGTGAGTGCTGGTGAGATGGTTTCAGAGAGGCTGAGGGGAGCACCCCTGTCAGGCTGGGCTTCACGCACCCCCAGCCAGCCTCATCCAAGAGCAGAAGCAGGACATGCAAGACTTGCTTGCACTGAATTTAAATCAAGAGTGATGTTATTAAGGCCAGCAACATTACCCCAAATTGACACTGATTGTGTGAGATCTGAGAATGGCTTTTGGATGTGCACTTGCAAAAGATAGGGGAGATAGCAAACTTCAGCTGAAGTTGTGAAGGACCTGACAAAACCTCCCTGAAACTACTTCATTGCCTCTTTCTTGCAGAGTTTGGGTTCAGGCTTACCAGATTTGCAAAAGATGTCACTTACTCTCCATCAGACATACCACTGCTCTGGTACCTTGCTTTTGAGGTTCAGCCTGGAGCAGAAGGCATCTCTGTGACCACGTACGGTTTTCAACTGCACAGACATTGTAATTGGAGGGTCTTAGGTTGATACACAAACCAGCTTGCAGCAGTTCTGAAACTGAGCTGGGGACAATCGGTTACTTCTTATGTCTCTGTGATGAAACATCTCCTGGCATGGACAGGAGCTTCGTAAAAGGCTATCACCATAAAAGGCTATCACCAGCCAGAAATGTCGAAACAGATTTCCAAGCCACAGAAAACAAGCAATGTGCCCTCGTGGCCAAGAAGGCCAATGGCTTCCTGAGGTGTGTTAGAAGGGGAGTAGCTGGTAGGTCGAGAGAGGTCCTCCTGCCCCTCTGCTCTGCCCTGGTGAGGCCACATCTGGAATGTTGTGTCCAGTTCTGGGCCCCTCAGCTCCAGAGAGACAGGGAACTGCTGGAGAGAGTCCAGCGCAGCCCCAGGGATGATGGAGGGATGGAACATCTCCCTGGGGAGGAAAGGCTGAAGGAGCTGGGGCTCTGCAGCTTGGAGAAGAGGAGCCTGAGGGGTGACCACATTCATGTTTATAAATACGTCAAGGATGAGTGTTAGGAGGATGGTGCCAGGCTCTGCTCAGGGATGGCCAGTGAAAGGACAAGGGGCAATGGGTACAAGCTGGAGCATAGGAGGTTCCACAAAAATATAAAAAAACCCTATTCACTGTGAGGGTGACCAGAGCCCTGGTCCAGGCTGCCCAGGGAGGTTGTGGAGTCTCCTTTGGAGACTTTCAAAACTTGCATGGATGCGTTCCTGTGTGATTTACTGTAGGTGATCCTGCTCTGGCAGGGGGCTGGTCTAGATGATCTTTCAAGGTCCCTTCCAGCCCCAAACATTCTGTGATTCTGTGATTCTGTGATTCTGTGACACTGAGGTGCCCTGGGGATAGGACTGGGAGGGAAGGGTATGAGTTCACTTCCCGAGTAGCGGATCCGGCTCTGTCTGAAGTTGTCTGTTTCCATAACACTGAGAGTCGGCAGCAAAAAGTGGTCTACATGTTCTGAAAGTGTTTTCACCCTTGGTTCTGGTGCAACCCACCTTCCTGCTTCTAAGAAAAAGCACACTGGGAATCCCTACCTACACCCTGCTGGAAGGATCACTGTTGTTATGATTTTATTTCTGACAACACAAATGTTCTCTAATCAGAGGTATCTGCCATATATTGGTTAAAGCTTTCCAAGACCACACAGCCTGGGCTGGATACCCACTGTGCCAAAAATTTCAGGATGAACTGTTCCAGTTTGGCAGTATCTGAAGCCACTGAAAACGGGAGCTTGGAAGGATGACTTCCAGGAAATTGTAATTCTACTGGGGGTTTACTGCTGTTAATGGATGCACTGACCCACACCTGGTCTGTGGGACAGTAGAGATGACCCATACATGACATGTGTTCATGCTGAAGTTGGAGGACAAGGAGTGGAGTTCATACAAATAAATTGGAGCGTCATCAGGACGGAGATAACTAGACAGGCTTTGAAGAATACACACATACATCTGCCTAAAACCAGCAATGAATTAGCTATTTTTTTTTGGCCAAAAGTAGAAACCGTGCCTGGGAAATCTTATTTGTCCCAGCATTGCTCGTGTGCCCAGTGTCTAGATGAAGGAAAAGGTGCATTATGATTATGGCAGATAACTTCGTGCCTCACCAAAGAGACGTGCTATTATCAGGGATTTCTGGAGCAGAGAGTGTGGACTGTGCTTATCACAGAATAACATGCTGTCAAACTATAATTCACCATGGGAAGTTTCTCTTTAAGCTGGTTTAAGTAAAGAACTGATAAGTTGATAGAAAGAGCCCAACTCGCTTATGGTGACCTTTAAAAAGAATATGACAGGGTTTCACTGTCAAAGTTGTTTTGGCTGGATGTGATCCACAGGCATGCAGTTGCTATCAAACTTGAAAGCTCATTGCTAAGAGCCTGGAGAGAGCTGGCGGGTAAACAAAACTTTAGCACAATTTTCCCTCTTCTCCACTTGGCACTGATCGAGGTAAGCTCGGACAAGAATGTCCCGGGACTGGAGATTTGCACTATCACCTGGTGTTTGCTTTTTCCTCTCAAGCATTGTAACCTTCAACGTCTTGCTTGCAGGGGTGGAAAAGGTGGAAAAGGACCATGGCTGCTAGACACAGTGGGCTGTGTCCATTGAGGTGTGCAGAATTAGTGCCACGTGCAGCATGGTGCAGATGTATCCCAGATTTGGGATCTTCCTGCAAGCCCCATCTCAGCAATGACCATACTTCCACACGTATAAATCTCCCCTGAGTGTCAGCAGGAGAATCACACCAGAAATCGACCCATGGAGCAGCTGAAGGTTGCCAGGGGAGGGGAACAAGTGGGATACATTGGCCCTTTTTGCTGAACAAGAACACAAGTAGTCCGAGAGAGTGACTTGGGACTTCACAGAACTCCAGAATCAGAGTCACGTATAAATCTCCCCTGAGTGTCAGCAGGATAATCACACCAGAAACCGACCCGTGGAGCAGCTGAAGGTTGCCATGGGAGGGGAACAAGCGGGATGCATTGTCCCTTTTTGCTGAACAGGAACACAAGTAGCCCGAGAGACTGACTTGGCACTTCACAGAACTCCAGAATCAGAGCATGTTCAGAGTTGGAAGGGACCTTGAAATATCATCTAGTCCAGTCCCTCTGCCAGAGCAGGATCACCTACAGTAGGTCCCACAGGAATGCATCCACGTGGGTTTTTAATGTCTCCAAAGAAGGAGACTCCACAACCTCTCTGGGCAACCTGTGCCAGGGCTCCGGCATCCTCACAGGGAAGAAGAATTTCCTCAGGTTTTTGTGGAACCTCCTATGCTCCAACTTGCACCCGTTGCCTCTTGTCCTGTCATTGGACATCCCAGAGCTTTGCAGTCTCCTTGAGCTGTTCTCGCTCACGTTAACAAGTAGCTCTCAGTGCAGAGGAACTCCAGGAGCTACTGCTAGTGTAGATCTTAGATGCTCCCTGGTTGCCCCTGAGCTGGGTAACTCTGCAGGTCACAGAGTCCAGCCCATGTTGAAGCAGCATCTCACAGAGCACCCACCTGCCTACAAAACCATCTGGGCTACACGAGAATGGCTGAGCAGGGACATGGTCAGAGAGCTCACAGACAGAAACTGGCTCCCACCTGGAAAACGGTTTGTCAGTACCACAGCAGTGCAGAGCAAGCAAAAGCTGAAGGAAGAACAACCTTGTCTAACCAAGCTTCCATCCCTGTCCATCACAGTGATGTCAAGGGGTGATGGAAACCTCATCTCCTGAGCCCAGGAGAGCGCTTGCCCTCAGTTCTTGCATGTCGACTACAGGTAAGAGGCTTTTATACAGACGCCAGGCATCACGTCACAGTTTTCCACAGCACAATTTCAATACTTCTGCTTGCTAAGGAATATATACATAAAGCCAGGCTACCCTGGAGACCCCCAGCATTTTAAATCTAGGCTGGGCAAACTTAGCTAGAAAACACACAGCGGGAGACAAACCTTTGCTAGCAGTGAGGTAGATGAGATACGCTAATAAGATCTTTTCCCATCTCTAATTTCTATGAATCTAACTGCTCATGCAGAAAGCAGGCACTGAGAGATTTGGAAAGTTATTTGTGTGGGTAATTGACATTATTTTCTCTGCTAGGCAGTACGCCCAACTTCCAATGTTAACATAAACATTTTTTTAAATGATAGCCTGTGCATTTTATGGGCATAAAGCAGCATTTATATTTACAGCCAAAATGCATAATAAATAAATGCATATATTTGGTAGAATATTTTATCTCCCTGAAAAAACAATATCTATTCAGGCAGACCAGAAATGCTTATTCGTTCTGGCTGGACTTAGCAAAACGTTTTGGTTAAAAGCACATAATACAGAGTTTGAAAATTTTTCTTGGAGGATATGAAATAGTTTTTGATTGCCATTTTCAGCACAAAATACTTCCTCTTTGGAGCTCTGAAGTGACGTTTCAAAATTGACCTCTATTAGCCCTTATTTTTAGAAAAAGCTGAAATAAAGAAACAAAGGGTTTATTCCAGGTTTGGTTCAACCTACAATTGAAAGTGCGCTGGGGATTTTTTTGCATATTTTGTTTCTAAAAGCTTGAGCTAAATCCCATTGGTTTCTCTCCTATGTCTGCCATGGGGAACTACAGTTGCAGTCATATAGTGGGGATGGAGATGACTCAAGACATGTCTTTTCCCCTTCTCCACCTTGCAACCACTGACCATCCTTCCCTGCTCCATGGTTACACCGCAGCTGCACTGACAGAACTCTTAGGGCCCTGTGCTCTAAATCATGATTTTACATGTATTTATAAAGTAGTCTTGAGAAATAAGAACAGGTTATTGAAACCAGGTCTTTTCTCACATCAGTCTGATGGTGCACAGCAGGATGGAGTAAGCAGATCAGGAAAGCAAAGGAATAAGGCAGGACTGCTGTTAACCAATAGGTGTGCAGAACCTTCTTCACCACTTTCTTGATGTCCTGGGGCTGCCAAATATGTGTTCTACCCCAGACATGGCTCTTTTAAAACACTGGATGAGGTGCAACTATTATAAATTCCTTTGTGAAATGCCTCTGACCTTTTCTCTGTGTGGTGAGATCTCACTAAGGCCCTAGACTCATCCCTGAGAGGGACAGAGCAAACACCACAGAAGTGGAAATCCAGGTGGAAGAAGTACATAAATGATTTCAATATGATCTCAACTCTCTGTCTTGGGCTTCCAACCTCACCATTCCAAGGGGAACAACAACCTCTGGAAAGCAAAAGAAGTGCAGAAAGGGTTTGAGACAAATCAGCTCCGGAGTTAACCTTCTTCTTACTTCAAATTTCCCCTTGGTGCAAGGATCCTGTTCCTGCATTCATGTAACTCAAACTTCAGCAGAGGCTACTGCAATTAACGACTGTTTCCCATCTGCTCAATCTCAAAAGGAAGAGTTGGGACTAAGGGTTGTGGGAAGTCAAAGCAAGCAACAATCCATGCAAGAGGAAGCAGAGCCCTTCTCTGAGCAAGTAGGGAACTGGCAGTCCTAGAGGGTTCAGCCATGCAGCTGCTTTTGTGTTTTTGGAAGAGTACAGCTCAGTTGCTGCCCTGGAAGAGGAAGAGTAGGACTTGTGACTAGAGCAAACAAGGTGGAATGAAGTGAAATGGGACTGGAGGGCATTTTCTCACCATGACAGCTGTGAGTATGGGAAGAGGCAGTCCTGGCAGATCACTGTTGAGAGTTGGGATGAGTTGCCCGGTCAGAAACAGAGCATATCCAACATCAGGAAGATCTCTCATTAGCCGACACAAACCCAGCTTCATGCCATTTGCTATGGCTAGGATGCCACATCGTTCTTGTGGCCCTCCCATGCTGCAAAAATGTTATGGCTGAGGAAGATGTTTCCTGGCTGGACTGGCCAACAGAGAAGTGGAAAGATGCTGTGAAAATATCCTTTTCTCTACAGTAAGGGAGAGAGAAAGCTGCTTGGCAAATCTCTCAGCCTAATGGCTGAACACCGTGAATCAGAGGGAGGGTGCTGGGCACCAGCAGCATGTGTCACAGTCCTTCCTGCCTTGGTGGAAGATCAGTCGTGTTGGCTCGAACAACCTCCAGCACCAAGCTTGCATTAAAAATATTGATTTTTGCATGAGGATGACTAGAAGCATTCATAAGTTTCCATCCCAGCAGCTCTGGTGCAGGGGCTGCCACGTACAGGAGAGGAGCACTTTGCAGAAGGCAAAGTATAGATCAGCCTCCTCATTTAGGAAACTTTCTTCTAAGATTTCAAACTTTTAAGACAAAGGACTTGTTTTTAAGGTAATGAACTCCTCATGGCTGATTTCTTAGGCACTGGCTGAGCCCTGGGAAGAAGGCTCTGTTGCTAAAACAGAGCTCAAACACTTCTCTTTCCCAGTTCTGCAGCCAACAAGCATATGGCAGTAAAAGATGGGGAAGAGTGAGCCAAAAGCGTGGCACATATATCTGGACAGGCTTCTGCAACCTTTATGACAGGCGCTGTTTGGCAGTGCGAGATGCTGGAGCTGGTTTTAAGCAGCATCAAGAGAAGGTACAAAAAGCATTGAGTCCATCCCCTAGTCCCAGAATGGGAACAGAAATGACACACAGTCATGAACATCCTCCCTCACTGGCAAAGCACGAATGGAGAGTGATGAACAAACATAAATCAGTTGGCAAGGGAAAAGGGGGAAAAAAAAAATCACCGTCACGAGGTGAAACTCAACCTCCCCCAGTGACGTGGGGTAGTGAATATATTAGATGTGGGAAATCTTGTTGTGCTTCCAGAGGGACTTCTATGAATTGATGGCCCCATTCTGGGACCAGGTATGTATGAAAACATTTGGTTTGTTTGTTCCTGGGAAGGTTGAGGGTGAAGTCTGTGTTTCATTATCTTCCTGCCCTCTAGACTCAGAAACAAAGTCATGAGATAAAGTCTTTGGAGACAAGTTAATTGAGACTGGAAATATCTAGCAAGCCTCCAGCCAGCAGAAGGTAACTCTTTTCAAGTTGGCTGTTCACCTAAAAAAACATCTGAAGAGTGTGCGCCAGCACTGTTCCTTAAGACTTTGTGACTACTGACCTCAATGGGGAAGAGAGGAGGTCGGTCCTCGTGCGAGCATCCACATAGGGGATACCTCCCTGTTCAGTCATGGCTTGATACCAGAAACTGATTTCAGATACTGTCATTTGGGAAGTGCTAACTGCCATGACTCCTGCATCACTGGGCAGACATGCAAGAAGTTGAGACTTATGATTATTA
>NW_009714173.1:0-3513 GCF_000703405.1 Apaloderma vittatum | reverse complement strand
AGTTGCTCCTGGGCAGAGCTGTCTCTCGGCACTGCTGCCCGTTTACCTTCACCTCCTTCCATCCCTAGCTCAGTAGCTCAACACCAACACAAGGCACCACTTGCTCTGGCCCCTCGGGTGCCTTTGGTGTCCATGAGGCTGAGAGGAAGTTGAGGAAACCTCTCAAGAAATCAAAGTCAGATGCAAACTCTGAAGTTTCTTGCAGTGTTAATGGGTCCCACTGAGGGATGCTACTGAGAAAGCCTCTCCGGGGCCCAGTTAGAGCACAAAACTGGAGGCAGAGATGACAGGTCAGGAAAAGCCAGGTAAAGGGGACTCTGATGCTGAGTAATCATGGATGTATTATAACAATCCAAATGGTCAAGCCCTGAACCCCAGCCCCTGGGAAAGCAGATCCTGTCCCTCCCTCATTCCTCAGGGCTCTCCCTGGGCCACTGGGCTGTGGAGATGTGCAGGGACAAGGGCAGGGCTATGTGTGTTCCAAGGAATGGACAGTGAGATTAGAGCGACATCAGTGAAGTGTACTTATGTGCCACAAAATGTGTTGGCGGGGAAGGAGACTGGCCTGGCTAAATAGGGACCTTTGGCTGGAAATCGAGAACAAAAGGAGAGTTGATGACCTTTGGAAGAGAGGGCAGGTCTCTCATAAAGACCATAAAGATGTAGTGAAGCTGTGCAGGGAGAAAATTAGGAAAGAAAAAGCACAGTTAGAGCTACAGCTGTTAAGGATAATAAAAATTGGTTCTATTAATTCACTAACAACAAAAGGAGGATTAGGGGAAATCTCCATCCTTTACTGGGTGCAGAGGGAAACACAGTGAAAAAGGATGAGGAAAAGGCTGAGGTGCTCAATGTCTACTTTGTCTCCATCTTTAGCAGTGGAACCAGCTGTTCCCTGGATGCCCAGCCTCATGAACTAGGAGACAGGGAGGGGAAACAGACTGAGGTCATCACAATTAAGAAGGAAGTGGTCAGTGACCTGCTATGCCACTTAGCACCGAGTCCAGGGGCAGGATCATTTCCCTGCTCCTGCTGTGCCCACAACTTCTGATCCAGTCCACGATGCCCTTGGCCTTCTTGGTCACCTGAGCACACTGCTGGCTCACCTTCAGCCTCCTGTCCACCAGCACCCCTAGATACTTTTCTGCCAGGCAGGTCTCCAGCTGCTCCTCCCCAAGCCTGTAGCACTGCTGGGGGTTGTGGTGAGACAAGTACAGGAGTCAGCACTCGGCCCTCATACAGTTGGCCTCAGCCCATCGATCCAGCCTGTCCAAGCCCCTCTGTACAGCCTCCCTACCCTCAAGCACATCAACGCTCCCACCAAGATCTGTGTAATCTGCAAAATTACTGGTGGTGCACTCAGTCCCTTCGTCCAGTTCATGGAATGAGACATTAAACAGGACCCAGTACTGAGCCCTAGGGGACACAACCCATGACTGGCCACCAACTGGGCTGAACTCCATTCATCACCACTCTCTGGGCCCGGCTATCCAGACAGTTTTTCTCCCAGCAAAGTTTATGCTGGTCCAAGCCATGAGCAGTCAGTTTCTGCAGGAGAATGCTCTGGAAAATGTTGTCAAAGCTTTCACTAAAGTCCAGAGAGACAACATCCACAGTCTTTCCCTCATCCACTAACTTGGTCACAGAAGGAGATCAGATCAGTCGTGTATGACCTGCCTTTCATAAACCCATGCTGCCTAGGCCAGATCAACTGGTTGTCCTGTATGAGTCACGTGATGGCAATCAAAATTATCTGTTTCATGACCTTGCTCAGCGCTGAGGGCACATGGACAGGCCTGTAGTTCACTGAATCCTCCCTCTGGACCTTCTTGCAGACGGATGCCACATGTGCTGAAGTGCAGTTAACTGGAAAACTGAAAAATTTGAGAGGCTGCATGGGATATCTGCCAGGATGAAGTTTGGAGACTGTTTCAAGAGGCTCAGAATTCTGAGCTTTTTAGCCTTGGTAAAGTGAGGTGCAGGGAGCTACAGTTGGAGCCAGCACCTACTTAAAGTTTGGTTTTAGGGACGATGGAGCTTTTCTCAGTAGCAGGAAGAGAAGAAAAATTCCTCAAAGTGCAGTTTTGAAGTTTCAAACGGAAGTGAGGAAAAAGAGATGTCACTCCAAAATTTTGGTGTGAGAGGTAACCCACAGTTTTCCAAGGATCATCCCATGATTTTGTGTTTCAAGGAATGGCCAATGAAAATAGAGAGATATCTGGGAAAGTTTAGGAATGCAGGGGGAAGATCTGAGGTGGGAAAGCAAGAAGGGTGTCAGCAGCCTGAAGGGACAGAGGAGCAGGCATGGACAGTGCAGGACAAGCCTGCAGGAGAGATGGCCAAGGGCTCTGGCAAGGCTGAAAGGCCCAACAGCACCCAGGGCTTGGTCCTCTTCACCACAGCCGCTGCCTCAACCACCCAAGCAGATGAAACTTTCTGCAGAGGCTCCCAGGGTCTGCCTTTCCAGGGGCTGGGGGTCAGGCCTTGGCCTTTCTGCTTCATCCAACCAACCCAAGGCTTTTCTCAGCATTGCAGCCACTGCACAGTGCCTGGGCCTGCCTGCAATCATGGCCTCCAATGAGCTGCTCTAACGAGTCCCTGGGGAGCCTTTGTCAGTAACGAGCCTCAGAGGGACTGATTAATACTTCCAGGTCCTTGGAGTTTTTCTTCTGATTTGGACTTCTTGAGAGGTTTCTTCAGCCTTCTGTAAGTACCTGTGAGGTTCCTGTAATGAGCCCCAAGTGCACCATGGAGCTGGTTATCTCCATGTAATTTTCTTCAGGACTTGCACAACTAATCGGAGCTGTTTCTTGGTAGTTAAGGATGAAACATACATTTTAAAAAATATCTTTTTTTATTGTAAAGGGACTATATTATTATTTTTCAGCTTAGAAAAGAGATTAGATCAGCATTCTCCAAGTGATGATTTTTCACAGTGTCTCTTCAGAAGATCTGGACCAGCAGGGAAAGCAATCTCTTCATGTCCATCACTGTGCTGACAGCCTTGCTCCTCGCTTCTCACTTCCCCAACCCCACCACTTCTGACATTATCCCCTGGGACTTCTATCACTGTTCTTACATCAGACTTACATCAGACACTCCTCTCTGTATCCGGATGTTACAGCCCATTGCGCTGTCTCCCAATTCTTTTCCTTAGAGAACTGGCTGCACACAGGAGAGTTTTGTAAGGAAACAGAATTAAAACATATGTAAAGTTTAATAAACAATAAAAGATGTCCTGTAACTCTATGCCCATTACAATGTGCCCCTAAGGAGGTTGCCTTTCTGCAACAGTTAATCTGATGAGAAATGTTTTAAGTACGCAGATAGAAAAAGCTGGATATAAACAATTAAAGAGTTGTCTAAGGAGATAATTACACTGTTGTAGCACACGTTGGCTTTTAGTCCATGAAGTCTGAAGCAGCATCCTGCCTGAGAGGTATTTGAAAGAGAAAAAACAAGGGGACCAAAGTTTGAGACAGTTGGAAGGGACTTTTTCTAGACAGTCTGTGG
>NW_009714172.1:0-6596 GCF_000703405.1 Apaloderma vittatum | reverse complement strand
GTGAGGCTACTGAAGAATCTCACTGGCTTTTACATTTGTGCTTTCTTATAAAAGATCCATAAAATTCCACTTTCCTTAGTACCCATTTTACAAGTTTATTTGATGAGAGCCATAGAAAGTTTATCTCTTTTAACTAGTGTCTCATTAATAAGGAGTATGTTTTGTAGGCCGCTTTTTTATTATATACATGTTTTAAGCTTCCTTGTAAAATAGTCAGTCAGGTCGTGAAGATCGCGAGCTGTAGTGCCTGTTACTTGTGGAGAAAACTGCAGAGTGAAACTACAGTGTCTCTTGTGCTGTGATCAGCCAATGTCTGTTCTTGCTGTGTTTGTAGATTGGGTGGGTTTTTTTAAACACTAACTTATTAATTTGTGTATTGAAGTATCAGAGAATGCTAATCTGAGCAGGAACTTCAATTCTGTGGAGCTGAGATACACAATAAAGATAATTCTGTTATCCCCGTGTGTGATGACCTCCCCATTTTATTTATGGGAAGGTAATTTTATACGTCCCTGACACAGACAGTGTCTGCCAATCACACAACCAGTGTAATCATTGCCCATCTGTGCCAGTGTTTCTGTGCCAACAGGACGTTAGAGAAGTTGTCTCCATCTCAGGCCAATCCAGGCTCTCCTGGCATTTACCTTTATTTATTATGGGTGCGTGTCTTTCTGAGTAGTATCTTCTGATGCTGATGCACACATGCAAGTCTGCTTGTGTGACTCTATCCCTGCCTATGCCTACTTTTATCATCATGCGGCTTTAAACTCTTTTGAGGAGCCAGAATGTTTGCAGAATTGTCAATATGTGTGTAACTTGCTTTAGAAACAATATACCAGAAACCTTAGAGTGGCTCCAGAGAAGGGCCACAAAAATTATCAGAGGGCTGGAACCCCTCTGCTATGAGGAAAGTCTGAGAGTGTTGGAGTTGTTTTACCAGGAGAAGAGAAGGCTGCAGGGAGACCTTACTGAGGCCTCTCAATGAGAGCTTATAAGAAAGATGGGGACAGATTTTTAAGGGGTCTTGCAGTGACAGGACAAGGGGAAATGGTCTCTGAGCAACCTGGTCTAGTTGAAGATGGATGACCTTTCAAGGTCCCCTCCGATCTAAACAATCCCATAATTCTATGGTTCTGTTTCCCTTTGAGGTCTCATGCGTTATTGTGAATGGGCTGAGTTAAAACAATCAGTAAACAAAAGACCAATAAACGAACGTATTCTTCCTTATTGTGGAGGAGTGTATACTGATATGGAACAGACCCTCAAAGGGCCGGCAGACCAAAGGAGGCATTAGTTGTGGCACAGCAGTACGTTTCTATTCCTCTCCCAAAGTCTCCTTGAACACC
Organism: Apaloderma vittatum; assembly: GCF_000703405.1. Taxonomy (NCBI): domain Eukaryota; kingdom Metazoa; phylum Chordata; class Aves; order Trogoniformes; family Trogonidae; genus Apaloderma; species Apaloderma vittatum. The sequence continues at coordinate 5,250 of NW_009714172.1, read as the reverse complement.
TGCACCATTGTTTCTGTGCCAATGGGATATTAGAGAAGTTATTTCCTTCTCAGATCAATGAAGCCTCTCCTGTGATTCGTCTTTATTTGTTACGGTTGTGTCTATCAAACAGTATCTTCTGTTGCTGCTTGTAAAGGGCCAGCCAATTAGTGCTGACAGATGCTCTCTCACCTCTCTCCGTCCCAAAATGGGAAGGGAAAGGGAATAAGACAGAGAGATTTATGGACTGGAAAAGAAAAGCGAACCAGCTTTAATAGAACAATAGTAATAAGGAATTAATGAAAATAATTAACTAAATAAAATATAGACAAATATTTACAAAAATTGTATCAAACTGATCTCCCCTTCCAAAAGCAATTTCCACAGAAGAAAGGCCCTGTGGTGTCTCAGCTTTACTCTGAATATGACATATACAGAATGGAATACTCTTGCTGGTCACCTGTCCTGTCTGTTTCTTTTCAGAGGTGCAACTTTTTACTTCCTTGCAATCCTTTTACTTCCTGGCACCCTCAAAGTGTTACACAAGATCTAGCAGCGGCCTTGGTTACTATAGGAGCAAGTATAAGCAAGAGCCTTTCTGCATCCCAATCCATGGCAGCAACGATACACGTCACAGAATCACGGAATCATGGAATCACTGAATCACAGACTGTTAGAGCATTATCACTGGTAGTTATCACTTCTAGTAGCAGACACTGTCTGTAAAAACACTCCATTAACTTCAGAAAGTGCAGCCTCTTAGAAGAGAGTGAGCTGAAAAGTAAAATCACTGAACAGAATTGGTTCTGTTTAGCTCAAACCAGGATATAGAGGAAGCTCATTTAGACAAAATCTAGGCAGCCTTGGGATCTAGCAAAGCAGAGCTCCATCCATGAAATCCATGACTTTCCAACTTGGAGACCAGGATGTCATGCAGGACTGTGTTGAAGGCCTTCCACAAGTCCAGGTAGATTATATCAGTTGCTCTTCCCTTGCTGATTGATTCTGTTACTCCATCATAAAAGGTCACCAGATTTGTCAGGCAGGATTTTCCCTTGGTGAAGCCATGTTGGTTGCCACCAATCACCCCAACATTTTCCATGTGCTGTAGCAGAGCCTTCAGAAGGATTTGCTCCATGATCTTGCCAGGAGCAGAGGTGAGACTGACAGGCCTGTAGTTGCTGGGTCTTCCTTTTTTACCTTTTTGAAAATGGGGGTAATGTTTCCCCTTTTCCAATCAGTGGGCACTTTACCAGACTGCCATGACCTCTCAAATATGATGGGAAGCAGCCTAGCAGCTTTGTTTGCCAGTTCCCTCAGGACCCCTGGATGCATCTCATCAGGTCCCATGGACTTGTACACTTTCAGATTCTTTAAACGATCTCGAACCTGATCTTCACTTACAGTGGGAGAATTTTCCTTGTCCCGGCCTCTGTCTTTGGCTTCTACAACTTGGACAGTGTGGCTAGAGCCCTTGCCAGGGAAGACTGAGGCAAGGAAGTCATTGAGAACCTCAGCCTTCTCCATATCCTTCATGACTAGTATCTTGTTCCCTTCTGGAGAGGGTCTGCATCTTCCCTAGCCTTCCTTTTATCACTGATGTGCCTACAAATTTTTTTCTTGTTACCCTTGATGTCCCTGGCTAGATTTAATTCTGTCTGGGCTTTCGCTTTCCTAACCAGATCTCTGGCTGCTCGGACAACTTGCTTGTATTCTTCCCAGTCTACCTGTCCTTTCTTCCACTTTCTGTAAATTCTCTTTTTATCTTTAAGTGTGCCCAAGAGCTTCTTGTTCATCCACACAGGCCTCCTGATATTCTTGCCTGCCTTCCTCTTTTTGGAATGCATTGCTCCTGGGCACGGAGGAGGTGGTCCTTGAATATGGACCAGCTTTCTTGGGCCCTTCTCCCCTTCAGGCCTTCATCCCATGGTATTCCACTAAGCAGATCTCTGAAGAGGTCAAAGACTGCTCTCTTGAAGTCCAGGGTGGTGAGCTTGCTGTGCACTCTCCTTGTTGCCCTGAGGATCTTGAATTCTAACATTTCATGGTGGCTGCAGCCAAGGCTTCCCTTAAGCTTCACATTAGCCACCAGCCCCTCCTTGTTGGTGAGAACAAGGTTCAGCACGGCACCCCTTCTCATCGGTTCCTCTGTCACCTGGAGAAGGAAATTGTCATCAATGCACTCTAGGAATCTCCTGGATTGCTGGCGTCCTTCTGTGTCATTCTACCAACAGATATTGGGGTAATTGAAGTTCCTCAGAGGACCAGAGCTTGTAAACACAAAGCTGCCCCTGTCTGTCTGTAGAGGGCCTCATCTGCTCGGTCATCGTGGTGAGGTGGCCTGTAGCAGACCCCTACTATCATATCACCTTCTCCTGCTTTTCCTCTAACCCTGACCCATAAGCTCTCAGTCAGCTCCTCATCCATCCTCAGGCCAAGCTCCGTGGATTCCAGCTGGTCACTGACATAGAGGGCAACACCCCCTCCTCTTCTCCCCTGCCTACCTTTCCTAAAGAGCCTGTACTCATCTATTCCTACACCGCAGTCATATGAGTCGTCCCGCCACAGCTCAGTGGTGCCTATAACATCACAACCTTGTAGACATGCACACGTTTCTAACTCCTCTTGTTTGTTCCCCATGCTCTGTGCATTTGCACAGAGGCATTTGAGTGGGGCCCCTATTGAAGACAACTTACTGGCTGGAATGCTTACTGGCTGAAATCCATTATTTCGCACTTTATGTGCTCTCTTGCTGGCCTGCGATCCATTCCTGGAGCCAGGTTGTCTATTTCCAGCACTGGCCTCAAAGCCAGACAGATGGAGGATCCCCTGCCCCAACAAATCTAGCTTAAAGCCCTCCTTACTAGGTTGGCTAGTCTTCGTCCAAATATGTTCTCCCCTTTCTCTGAAAGATGTACCCCATCGGCCCCCAGGAGACCAGGTTTCTCAGAGCGAGACCCATGGTCCAAGTTATGAGAACCCTGGCTGTGGCACCACTCCTGTAGCCATTCATTGATTTTCTTGATTCTATTGGCTCTTTCAAGACCCTTGCCTTTGACTGAGAGGATTGATGAAAATACTACCTGGGCCCTCAAGTCCTTCACTGCCTCTCCTAGGGCCCTGTAGTCCCTCTTGATAGTTTTTAGGTTGCTCCTGGCTGCATCACTGGTGCCCACGTGAAACACTAGCAATGGATAGTGGTCTGTGAGATGTACCATGTTTGGTAGTCTCTCAGTAACATCTTTAATCCTAGCCCCTGGTAAGCAGCAAACCTCTCTAGACAGTGGGTCAAGTTGGCAAATGGGTGCCTCAGTACCCCTCAAAAGAGAGTCTCTCACTACTATTACCTGCTGCTTTTTCCTGGATGAACTTGTTATTTTGGAAGCTGACCTGGCCACCTTCCCCTGTTCTGAGGTGTCTATTTTAGCCTTTTTTCCCCCTCTTCATTCTCCAGAGCCATGAAGCAGTTCTTCAAGGGCACCTCAGGCTTTGAGAAATGTTTCTTTCTTCTCCTAGATCTTACCTGCACAAGTTTCCATTCCACAGCATTGTTGGCTTCCCCCTTTTTTGGTTGTGCCAGTGCCTCTTTGGCCAGAGGCTGTGGTTCCACTGCTGCATTTCCCCTGATCCAGCTATCTATCTTCTTTTCTGCCCCCATGATGTCATGCAGCCTTGTGACTGTCTCCTGCAGCACTGCCACCTGCTTCAGGAGCTCTTCCACCTGAGTATACCTTTTGCAGATGGGTTTGCTACCCATCCCTTCCCCAGGAGGAACGTCTAGGCACTTCTCGGAGGCTGAGGTCTGGGCTGCAGACTCAACCTTGTGCAGCTCTGTCTGGGTGGAAGCATCGGTCACCACTGGGACCAGTGGTGCAGACTCTCCAGCCAGGGCTGTGGCCTGGGCTTTGTGATGAATATTCGGCACCGGTGAGGCCACACCAAGAATCCTGTGTTAAGTTTTGAGCCCTTCAATACAAGAACTACTTTGAGGTGCTGAAGTGTGTCCAAAGAAGGGAAATGAGGCTGGTGAAGGGTCTGGAGAACATGTCTTATGAGGAACAGCTGGGGGAACTGGGATTTTTTTACAGCTACCTGAAAGGAGCCTGTAGTGAGGTAAGTGTCGATCTATTCTCCCAAGGAACAAGTGACAGGACAAGAGCAAATGGCCTGAAGTTGCTTCAGGGGAGGTTTAGATTGGATATTAGGAAATATTTCTTCACAAAAGTGTTGTCAAACATTGGAACAGGGTGTCCAGGGAAGTGACTTAGTCACCATCTCTGGAGTTATTTAGAAGTTGTGTAGATGTGGCGCTTAGGGACATAATTTCATGGTGAACTTGGCAGTGCTAGGTTAATAGTTAGACTTTATGAGCTTAAAGGTCTTTCCTGACCTAAACGATTCTCTGATTCTGTTATGGTCATGGGCAATTGTAAGTTTATGATATTTTGCACCTTAAAACTAGCTGTATCAACACTGAATATTAGAATATTTAGAAAGATAGGTCCCATAGAAATTGTTAAACAATATACGCTATAACTTCTTTTTACCTTCAAAAAGAAACTATGTACCTACAGCAAACTCAGGTCTTCAAGGCAGCATAATGTGGTTTCTTTGTATTTTATGAGGGCAACAGAGAGTGTCCTCGTCTTCGGTCCAGCCTATGTCACACTCATAACTATGTGTTGGTCCAGAAAAAAACCCACCACAGACTGGGACAGAAAATCATCAGCGAATTTTCAACACTATGGGAAGTCTTATCTTCAATGTTTTCCTATATACGATATAGGAAAACATTGGTATCAGCTGAGGTCTGAGCCGTAAGAGGATTCATGTTTACAAGCAATGCCAAAAGCATCTGCTGCATCTTCTGCCTGAGACCCCCTGACCACCCACTTCAGGGTGATTGCTAAGATACACATACAAAAGGGACTATCTTCCCTTTGACAGTTTGTCTCAATGCTCCATGCAGCCTTTTGTTTACCAATCTTTTTTCTGACCAGAAGTTCATACGCCCTGTGGCAGACCTCTGTGCTGGGCTTGTGCACTATATGTGTATGTGCCTATGTTCTGGGTCTGGTTAGGATGGAGTTAATTTTCTTCATAACATGTCATTTAGTCCCATGTTTTAGATTTGTGACCAACAGCGTTGTTTATTGCTGAGTAGTGCTTGCACAGAACCAAATTTTTCTGTTTCTCACATTAAACCTCACACTGATCTGTGACAGTCCAGGGCCCTGAGGTTACATGACTGCACAGGACGTGGGAAATGCA
>NW_009714171.1:81857-109942 GCF_000703405.1 Apaloderma vittatum | reverse complement strand
CTGGCAGGATCCCCCTCCCGCCGGGATCTGCTTCCGACACCTTGGTGATCTGGGTCAGAGCCCAAAGTCTGCTCTGTCCAGTCAGGTGATGAATATTTTACTTCTGTTAGTTGCGCAGCAAACACTGCGCTCAGCAGAAGAATTCAGCGGCAAAACCGTGGCAAGGACCCGCACGCTTCCGCAGAGACTGCTGGAAGCTTGACTGGTGCGCGGTGCGCCCTGCTCCTTAGTGGTTGCTGTGGTCAGAGGCTTGCTGGGTGAATTCAAAGGCAAAGAGGAAGGGCAGGTGGCAAGGGCAACTAAATCCACGCTTTGACAACCAGCTTTTTCTTCGGCAAGAAAGATTCAGCCTTCCTCTCCTTCAAATGCGTCATTCCTGTGTCTTATCTAGACTTTCATATTCCCTTTAGTTGGCACAACATTATGAAATCATGAAGTTTAGTGAGCTTTGGAGAGGCCTGGGGCACATGGAGGGAATTATTTTATGTATTAAATCAGGTTTTGTTCTCTGTTCCAATGTAAAGTGCAGAAATTTCCTAAACCAACTTTGCAGCCGGAGGCAGGGTATCGTTTAACTACTGAACCAACATTTTTCATTGTTAAGAAAGACTACCTGAAAGGTTTGTTCTTGGTGACTTCTGCATAACTGGGAGGAGAAAGTTTCATGTTAATTTTTAAATACCTGCTGAGGATATGGATTATCTCTGCTGTCGTAGCAGTCATTTGTCACCTTGTGAAGTGACAAATGAGAGATGGCAAGGCTGGTAGGTACATCGTGGTGGTGAAGGGTAAATAGGAATCAAAGCAACAGGAAGTGCTGGGTTTTAAATGGAAAGTGGAGAAGCTGAGAAACCCAAGAGACACAGCAGGCTCTTAGGGGAGCGCTTGAAATGTGCTGGCCTGAAGCCAGCCCATCTCGCAGTGAAGACTGGAGGAATCTTTCCAGGGAGTGGGAAGTCCTGAAATCCAGAGCCAGACAAACCAGAGACTTCACCTGCCAAAGCACCAGCCCGGGCTAGTCTTGAGATTGGTGGTCTGTGTGAAATGTTCCCTGCTCTGTTCCCTGACACCCACGTGTCAGCCCCTCCCACGCGACTCCCTCAGCACCCTGCCCTGCCTTCCTCATGCTCTCCCAATGCTCTTGCGCTCCTGTGTTCCTGGAAGCAGGCTGTGATGCCCTTTCACCACGCACATCTCATGTTTTGGAGTCACTTGTGCTTCCAGGTCTGTTGTGTCCCTCAACCCTGCTGACCCTTTTTCATCAACTCTTCTCTAATAGGCACCGTTGCCTTACCCATGTAGTGCCTAATATTTTTTTATCAGCTTCCACTTGATCAATTACTTTCATTTCTTTAATTCATTTTTTACATGACTTTGCATCAGATCTCCAGTTTTGTATTTTAAGCGTCCTATTTTCCATTCCTTGTCATGGCATTCCCTTTCTGACGAATTCAATCCTGTTGCCACCAAGATTCTAATTTTTCACGTGTTCTTCTTCATTCAGTAGCTTATTTGCTCCTTCTTTGCTGTCATTATCTTATTCTTGTTCTGTCGCTGTTGATGTTCAAGCATTTCTTCTGCCTCAGCTACTTTCTGTTGCCCCAGGTTGAGCCCACGCATGGCTCTACGTGGGTGTCTCTTAGGTTGTGTTTAGGCTGATAATTAAAGCTGGTCAAGGCCTATTTGCTGGCCCCATGGGCACAGATGTTCTGTTTGGCTGTCTGACACCATCTCCCATCCTTATTTCTTCTTTATCCTCCTTTTCCCTAGCAGCATGCGAGTTTGCTATATCTGTCTTTTGTTTCTCCCTTAGTCCTTTTACTCTTTTTTTTTAAATGTCACCCACATTTCGTTTTATCCTCCTAACTACTCTCCTCTAAATCCTTTAACTTTATAGATGTGATTTTTTTCTCTGTTTGAGAACAGCTCCTTCAGCATTGCTGAGATGCTTTGCTCCTGTTGTGAAGGAGGACAAAGAGACCTTCAGCCGGGGACCATTCAGAGGAAGGAAAGGGCCGTTTTCTGACACTGATGTTTGCACTCTAGAAGTTCATAACAGGTTTTCCACACTCTAATTTCAGATTGTCTGCTCTTGTGAGTTGTCAGAGGAGGAGCTCTGTGGCAGGAAGAGAGGAGAGGTTTTTCCCTCATTAGAGGTGGGATATGTGTTGCTCAGTCTCGTGTTCCCATTTGATCTCTGTTCCCTGATGTGATGTGACTCTGAACCACTGTTTTCCCATCGTAGGCACTGCCACTCCTCTGCCCCGCACTCCAGCAGACAGAGCTGAGGTTACCCACACACTGGTCATTGCTTTGATTTTTATTGTGCCCCTGTAGCTGATGAGAAGCCCTCTGACTCTCGTCTCGTAACCGGGTTCCCTCTCTTTTGCGTTAGTAACTCTTTGTTGTCTGGCTCCACCATCCAACAAACTCCACGGACCTGTCTTGCACATACATGGGATCTCCTGTCACTGCTTCTTGTTTTCTTCGCAATCTACCAGAATCTTCCTCGCTTCAGGTATCTGGCTCTGCCCTCGCTGAAAGCCTGTACTCTTTATTTCTGAGGGAATAGCCAAGTACTGCTTCATGCCACTTTTCTCATTCCTTGACAATGTTGGCACATAGCCTAAAAAAATATTCTTTGTCCTGGAACTCAGCTTGACAGAAGAGACCTGATTACTGTCACACATCGACTTATTTCAGAGCTGTCACTAGGAGTGTGTTTTTCCCCCAACTTTTAGATATGTATTGGCAATACGAAGAGAATACTGTGGTGCTTTTAGTGAGCTGTCCATCTTTTATGTGTCAGCTGAGGACACTGTTCCCATGCTGGAGAATAGACAGTCCCAGCCAGAGAATACAATATTCTTGTATTTTGATGGTAGAGTCTATTCCAGTTGTTTGCCTTAAGATTTTGCTGTGTTTAGACTTTTCCGAAAATCCCAGGGCTTCCTTAACTAACAAGCCCTTCTGTTGGGAAGATAGGCAGAAAAAGGCAAACTGCCATGGAGTCGTTAGTCCGGGTGACAGAAACTGGACCAATCACACCAGAGTGAGCTGGTGGTCACACAAGGAAATATGCCGGTCCTTCCTGAAAAGTCAGAGGGACCCAAAATTCCACTGGGACTTTGATTTGTCTCCTGCCACGCTTGGAGATATTCAGGCCCTGCTGGGTGCTGGACAGCTGAGCAGCGTGCTTGGGCCAGGAGATCCCAGGAGATCCTTTTTGACTGAATTGACTTCACTTTGTGTCATTCGATGCTGCTGTGGTTTGGAGTTTTGTTTGCTTGCAGTAAAAAGCTGTCCTCAAAAACTGTGCTTAAGCATGGCTTTGTCCCATGAAATCCATCCCGTCTGTACCCAGTCTGTAACTGGATGGTGTTTTCCTGATCAGATCGATGTTATGGGGAATTAGGGAAAAGCAATGTTTTGCTTTTCATTTCCTTTTGCTTGCCCTGTGAGCTGTTTTTTTTCCCAAACTCTCCTAATTAGAAATGTGGAGGTGGAAATCTTAGTGTGCAGTGCATGTTTACAAAAGCAGGATCAAAAAACCTCTCAACACCTTGGCATTTTCTGGACAGATGCATAATACTTCCAGAATAAATATGATACTGTCAAGTCTCCAATGCAGGGACCTTCTCTCTTATACAATAAAAATTTGCATTGAGTTAGGACTATCAGAGAGTAATTCTCCAGAGAAAACCAAAAAGGTAACAACCTTTACGCAAGACAAAAGGACTTAAATAAACGTGAAAATGCTGACCTTTGTTGTTTCTGATACTTTCTGCTGCTAAATTGTCGTGTTTAAATAGCTGCAGGAGAGGGGGCTGTAAATAGATGCCTATAGCCATGTACAAACCCCCGTAGAGTTAAAAGTTTGTTTCAAAATTGCTGTTAAACCAATTTGCATCACCATAGTAGCTAATGGTATTTCCAGAACCGTAAATACCGGCAGTGAAAGTGAAATTTGTGTTTTCACTGTAACAGGTACAGTGGAGCCACAGGCACCACAGCCCCTCTGCACAGCCCCTTCGATGTAGTTCAGACCTACTCTCTTTTCTGAGGAAATTTATATAACAGTCCCTGCACCAGTAATCCTTTGTATTTTCTTGGGAAGCTTGTAAAATTGCCAGTTACGGGATAAATTTTTGAGATATCCATGAGAACCAGGATTGTCTCAGAGACGAAACTTGCGGGAGCTTAAACACTTTTGAATGAAAAATTACTTGTAGGGCAGCCTAGAAATAAGAGATATGTTTAACTTCAACAATAAGGCACGCTTTGGAGAGGTTTCAAGAAGGCAAAGGCAATTTTCTTTATATCTCTGAAGGAGCACAGAAAAAGTTTATCTAGACTTCAGGAGGAGATGGGGAGTGTTTAGAGCTTGATGAGGTCCTGAAGTAATTTTCTGCTTTATGAGGAAAAATTAAAATTAGGATCTCGTAACTGCACATGAAGATGAGCATTTCATTTTACAAATCTCTGCTTCTGCATGTATGATTTTTGACTTCTGCCAGTGAATTTGTAATTCAGTGATTAAATTACTGGAATAGATTATCATGGGGTCTGTGACTCTTTTCTTGGGAGTGACTGGGAAGCCCTCAGTAAGGAATGATGTTGGTGTCACACTGTATCGACTGGATGATTTATTTAGGTTCTTCCCAGCTCCATTTTCTATATCAAAACTGAGAAAGAAGTAATAGATTTTGTTTAAAACCCCCCACCTATATTAGCATAATAAGAGGAGTCACACTTTAATGACCTCTCCTATGAGATGTTCCTCTCACGCTGCTACAAATGATGAGTGCGGCTCTGACATTGAGTTAATACACAATAAACTGTCATGAAGGAGTGATCGGGCCATTACTGTGTGGGCGTTGTATTAAGAATTGGGCTGTATATGTCGTGTCATGAAATTTTCATTCTGGTAAAATGATCAGTGCTACAAAACTGTTAAATCATACAAATATAATACTGAGACTATTTTAACATGCAAGATTATCATATTCCAATGTGGGAATCTGAAGATGAGAGTAAGAGTAGCATTTTGTGCTGTAAACCATAGTTCACCTTTTTGTGGTGTAGTAAAATGTTGCCTGAAAGGTACACGATTTGACACACAAAATTGCTCTGCAAAGCTTTAAAGCATTTACAGGTTGTTTTGGCCTTGGGGTGTGTATGTTTTTGTAGCACTCAACTATTTATATCTTGAAATTTGAAATCAAATGAAATCAGAAGTCCACTGCTTGGCCTCACAGACCCGTGTCTGTAGGCTCAGAGAGACGGCATATGAAGAGAGGCGTTCTCTGAATAAAATACGTAATTAGCTCAGTAGTGTGGAACAGTCAGGGCTGTACCTTCCCTGGTGAGTTTTGCTCTATTTCTGGTATTTTTATACCCCATTGAATGTCAAATTCCGTACAGTGGCATAGCTTCAGCGGGGAAGGTGGCTTTTGCCAGGGACGGATGGAGCATCCTCCCGGCAGGTTGCTTGTGTGGCTATGAGCCTTCTGAGGGGGGCGAGACCCAGGGCTGGAGACGCTGTCACAAGTTTTCCGCTGGCTGCTATCAGCTGCTTAGTGGTTGTCCACGCAGAGCAGTTACTGCATCTTGGCAGCCTCTCTAAAACTGTGTTAATACATTGGACCAGATTCTGTGCGCTGTGGCAGCCATGCATTTCTAAAGCACCGTGACCTGGTAATAGCATCTTTCGCCTCACACGTGAAGAAACTCTTACAGAGTTGTCAAAAGGGTGCTTGATTAGCAGTGAGAAAATAGGCTTTGTGGGAGATTTTAGTTTGAAAGAGCTAATGCTTGTTGGTTGTTGTCCAGAATGAATCTTCATCTTTAGCATAGAATGAATAATCCTTTGAAAATGAACATAGCATTTAATATCAGGCACCTCCAACGGAAGATTAATTTCCGGGGTTTAACTCACATTTATAAGCTGTTAATTTAGATGACTCTAATTTACATGTATGCTCAAGACTTCACTTTCTTCTCCAGTATTTTAAGAAGATGCTAATACAACCATTGTTGTCTCTGATGCAAATGTGAAAGCATGGTGAATGTGCTTTGGCACACCCTGGTCGGCGTGCTCTGTTGCCGCGGAAGGAGACCTGGCCCGGTTTTGGGGAGGTTAGTTTGTCACCAGTTTCTCTAGTAAGAACAAACGTAAGGCCAATAATTGGAGAGAGCGATCGTGCACACACTGTGGTTTTTCCTGTGCTTTGGGGATTTCTGCAGTACAACTGCAACTGGTGAAGTGGGGAGGCAGCTACACCAATTGGTGAAACAGAGCTCTGAAGGACAAAGCTCTTGGGGGGCTCTTGCAAGATAATCAGGTTCTGTGTAATCCTTAATCTGACTTTGATGGGTGGTGGGCTTTGGGTTTGTCGTTGCTGCTTGTTTTGGTGTGTTTTCCGAGCTCTCTGGGCCAGCAGCCTCCGGAGCAGGGTGTGGAGAACAGCCTGGTGCTCTGTGGTGCTTCTCCTGCGCTGCTCCTGCTTTTATGTGCTTTTAGCACTTCTGCTGAAACTTGGATGGGGCTGTTGGCAGGTGACGGCCTCTAGAGACTTGTCACCAGAGGCCCCGTGTTGTTAAACTTAAATCCGGCCACAGTAATTCAGTGACAATGAAGAGACGTGTTAAGGTCCAGTCTGGAAAAACGGGGACCAGCTCTTCTCAAGGAGCTACAGGTGACGTGGAGATTATTATTAAAAAAATTATCCTTGCGCGCTGGTCTTCTGATGGTGAAAGTACATAGCAATATGGCAAAGGGCCTGGCAAAAATGGAAACATTTTATTATACCAATAAGGACTTCTTATAAAAATTAAATTTCATTGTGCCTGTCACCAACCTTTCAATTTTCCAAAGCTGAGACCTGTCTATTTTCAAGCAGATAAGCAATGCCTATTTATTTGTTTTATTTTGTAATAGGAAGGATTAGAGTTAGATTGCGTTTTTAAAAAACCAAAACAAAACCCCAAAAAGCCACTCCCATAAAACCCCCCTCACATTAATTAGTAGGTTTTAGTTTTGAAATTAAAATATTGTATCTAGAGAAAAGTACTTTGCAGAGTTAATGGAAATCAAGACCACAAATAGTAACAGAATGACTTTGGAAAGTATCTGCCATGCACACATAATTTTCAGTCTATTCAAATCGGGCAGAGGGTTTTGTTATTCTTTAAGAGTTAGCATAAACTTAAAATGTTACGGTGTTGCTACTTGCTGAAGTTTGCAACAAGCTACCGCATAATTGACTTGAAAACGATGACACTTTAAAAACCACAGAAGAGTCCAGGTTATTTACATTTTAATGGCTCAGAAGGGTTGTGTGAAGGTCCCAGGTTCTGCGCTGAGTGTTTATCGGGTGTAGCTTCGGCTGTCACAGACAGGCCCGATGACTTTGCTGTGTCACCCGATGACTTCTTGCTCTGTCACCTTGCACTGGGCAAGATTTTCTGAAAGGAGCTGGTATCGGCCAAAACTCTCCGTTGTGACTGCCATGCCAGCCCGGTGGGATTTTTTAGTTCAGCTGACAGTAACTGGTAATTCAGTAATCTTAAATACTGCCTCATCTTTCTGTACAGATTTCTTTGCCATTCTGTCCTGTTGGCTCTCCTGATCATCTAAAAGCACGACGAGCGCTGTGCCAGCCCCACTGCTCTTTGCAGAGTGAAGCTGGACTTTAATTATAACCTTGGGAATTAGAATTGCCAGTTCACGTGGAATCTGAAAAATGTTTCATTCTGTGCAAGCCATTTCGTAGCACAGCAGAGTAATTTTGGTCCTCTGCAGGATTAACGTTTTCCTCCTTCATAAATTGCAGCTCTTCTCTCTTCTGATTGCATCTCCTGCAGATAAGTGCTCTGTGTGCGTGAACATGCTCTGCATCTGCACCAGAGCACGGCGCACGCGTGAGAAATCTAACTCTTTCCAAATTTAGGATTTATTCTTTATGTGCTCTGTGATGCTTGCAGGCCAGCAAACCCTCCTGCATTTGCCCTAGGAAAAAGGGTTGGGCTGGTTTTGGTTTGTTTTTCTTTTTGGAGGAGGAGGTGGATGTTACAAACATAATTAATCCAGTTTACATCTTTCTCCTCGAGTCCTCTTGATGTCCTCAAAGAAGAGAGATGGCAAAGGGCCTCCTTTTGGGTTGACCTGCGGTGAAGCCCATCCCTGCAGCAACTCTGTGCCGAGGTTGGGTGTGTGTGCACGGAGGTGCTGCCTCCGATTCGGGACTTCTTGTGCTTCCTGAATGTGCTGCCTGCTGGGGGTGCTTTGGTCAGGGTTCCGTGTGTAGCTCCTGACGTTAGTTATTGTGTATAATTTTCCAAGTTTTAAGTTGTGATGTCATTGCCTGAAAATGTTGCACCATCATCTCAACTTCCAGCTCTGAGCACCTGTTGGGCGTTTCTGCACACGTCTGCGCTGGGCTGGCTGAGCAGGGACAGGGACCCTGTCTGTTCCTTTCTTCCTCGTTTTAATGCCCTTCTTCACTCGTCTGGAGAGATGGAATATGCAATAGGACAGAGCTTATGTTTCACTTTTCAGCTCTTTGCAACAACTTATAGCCAATTTGAAACTTAAAAATTCCTGCCAAACCCACCAGAGATTCCACCTGTGTGATGGGGACACCTGCTGCGTCAGTAGCTCCGCAAGTTTCTGGGTGCAGTTCCGATCACCGGGGACCCAGCAGCAGTGGAACTCTGGTGTGATTGCCTGAGTGTCACAAGGCTCAGATCAGCATTTGGGCTTCAAGCTTTACATCTAGTAATTTTTGCCTTTTTTCTTTTTTTTTTTTTTTGAAAAAGTATTAAACATCTATTCAATCAGCCTTCAGCAAGACACTATAAAGCACGTATAGGTCTCGTTATAGGTGGTCCATTGTTAGAACTAAGGTATGTTTAAGTAATTTTCTGAATGTCGGCCTTGTGTTTCCTTTTTATTACAAGAAAAAGTGAAAAATGTCATAACAGCAAAGCCATACAAAAGCAGCTGTGTTAAACAGTAATTTAATTAAAGCTTGATAAAATCAGACCTACTTTGATGTGGTTTTTTTCTTCCCATGGCTCTCAATTACAGGTTCTCAAACCTGAGGGAAAGGCTAAACTAATGGTAATTACATCGTGCTTTGCTTCTGTGAATGATTTACTTTGTTTTACACCACACTGAATAGGTACATTCTTGGTTGAGTTTTACATGTACGTACTCGGATATCTGGAGCAGGCCTCCCCCTTATGTTCTAGGTGTAAGTGGATGATTTTAATCAGAGTATTGTCAGGTGTGGTACTATCACAGTGTTCCTCATGGTGGAATGTGAACATTTATACTTATGGTTTCTGTAGGAGCAACCCTAATTTTTATTCTTTCAACATGTTTTACAAATGCTTTTGAAGACTTTCGAAGACTCACATGATGCTGTCACAGTTCTTGGGGGATGCTGCAGCCTGCTCAGTGTGGTCACTGGGGAGTTGGGAAGGGCCTCCCAAGAGTTAGTCCAGCTCCACACTGGAGCCATCCAGGAATGGGGTGCAAACCTCTAAGTCACTTATTAAAGCCATGGAACCAACTGTGTCATGGTTTGCCTTTCTAATTCAGTTGGTTCTTAAAAAGTCTTTTTGCTGTTTCCACCTGAAAATTCTGTTCCTTTTCCATTCAAATTTGGCCATGAGTTTAAACTGAGAATTGATTTCCATTTATGAAACAACTCCTAAAGGCCATGCTGTTCTGCTTTAATAAAGTCGTTTAAGACTGTCAAGACACTCATGTCAAAAGTCTTTGAAGTCTTTACCCATTTGGCTTTTATTCATTCTTGTAGGTGGACTCAGAAAATAATTGTTTTGGCATATTTCCTTAAAATCATAACATACAGGAAAATGGCAACAACTGAGAGTTTGCATTAAAAATGCTTTCATTCAGTAACTCTGGTTTCAGTTTTGAATAATTTACATGTCTGTAACCACACAACTGCACAGATGCCTGGATCCTGCTGTCGCAGAATGAAAAAGTGGTGTTGACAGACATGTCCTACGTGCCGGTGGGATCAGGAGGGGCTCAGCTATGCAGGGCTGGAATCTGAGCTTCTGGATTTGGGTTGAGTGTTCATGGTGTTGGTGGTATCTTCTTTTTCTTTTTTTTATTCCTTTTCTTTTTGGGGGGGCGGGGGCAGAGCTGAGTGGGGTTTGGATTTAGTTTTGGTTTGTTTGGTTTTTTTAAATTGTATTTTAACAAATCTATGGGCATTCTGTTTTCATTGTAAATTTCTGGTTGATTTAAAGGAAAGCAGCAGGAAATAAGCACAAGACTGAGCTAAGGTCTGTACTGCTTGGAGCTGGCTGATCTGTGACTGGAATAAAAGGGTGCCAATGCCGTGTGGTTCAGAAGGAACTTCTCCGTTCCTTTCTGGCTTCTGTGAACATGGGCAGGTTGTATGAACCTCTAAAACTTGTTAGTTTTATATGAACCTCAGTGTTTTTGTGTGGCTTTTGTGTCTCAACTCAGTTTTCAGCATCTCCAAATCCTTATTAACCTAAGGAGTAAACCGCCATAAATAATGATAATGGAAGAAGAACGAAATCAACCTTAGTTTGTCTCTGGGATATCACCTATGTAGTCCTTAAGGTTTTTTTTGGGGGGGGGTGAGGGGAAGCAGACTAGCTTTACAGTTTTAATGTTGCTTTTTGCACAACTAGACCTTGTCTGCCACCAGAACAAATGTTCTTGTGATGGAGTCGTGAAGCTGTTTTCCTTATCAGAAAAGAACTTGCTAAGAAGCAGATCCTAGAGAACAAAATAAAATTATTGTGTGGGTTTATAATATGCTATAAGTACGTGTAAATTACACCATTTATGAAAAGCTCATTTATACTAGTCAGGTTGTGGAGCTAGTTACACCGAAGAATGAACTCAAGAATGTTGCAGTTTTTTCCAAGGTGATAATTTCTTTGCTTTTTTTATTACTTTTTTCCCCTCTTCCTCATTTCTGTGTTGAGATCTTGGAGCCAACTCAATATATTACATCCATATAATTCATTATATAAAGAATGAAATGTTTACTGCCTCACAAAGTTAGTTATATAAAAGTTTATTGCTGTAGTTGTTACTTCTACTGCAAACTGAATTTCAAACAAATATTTTTTTTCAGTTTTTCTGCGTGTCGGTATGTAAATACAGATCTGTTAGATGTGTAGATCTTTCAGAATGATAAAACATTTTAGACAAATTCTAACCAGATAGAGGAGTCTATTGAAATTCTTAGAATGTTCTTCTTTCCAGAGGAAAAGAGAACAGATGAAAGAGGGGAGTATGAGCAGACCATGATACGGAGAGAAACAGATGGGGATGTACACGTGCACCAAGCTAAAGGGTATGAAACCTGCAGTAGAAGAACCACATTGGTGCGAGAAGTTCCCTCTCGAGTTCTGGGTATTTGGTGTTGTACCTTTGACGTGTGTATGGGGACAGGGTTGGGAGTGTGCAGCCCACGCAGCTGGGCAGGGGGTCGGGCTCTGTGAGCCTGGAAGGAACCTCAATCTCCACAGCCAGTACCATGCCAGGTCCCGAAGTATCCCAGCTGATGCTGTTTTATAAATTTGTGCTGTCGTTTAAATTTGTTTTGCCACAAAAATATTTCTGGGAAAATCCATGACAGACAGCCTCCTTGTCTGAAGGCAACGTCAACTACACTTAAGCAACTGTCAGAAGCAGTTTGTCCAGTGTATTCTTAAAAAATTCTTGTTGCTAGACATCTCCATAATCGCTGCAGGTGACCTACTCTTGTGCTTTAGAGCTCCAGACAGGCAACACCCTTCAGCTTGAGATGCCTTTGCACCGCGACTCAGAGGCTGAGTTAAAACAGCATAATTTCATTTATGTAACTAGCAAGTTCAAGATACTGGCTTTTTTGCTCCCAAACACATAAATTCTGGCATGTTTATGCTGTGCTTTGAACTGTCTAGTGTTGTTGCAGTCAAGAGTATTTATCTTTGGGTGTTTAAGCAGGAAATGTTTAAACTGAGCCTAACTGAAAGACACTGTGAGGAGGCAAAAAAAAAAGAATGACAAAAGGACTAATCCAGAAACAAGTGTATACGTGGGTATTTATAAGCCTACGTTAATTCAAGGACTTTTAGAAGAGGAATTGAGTGGAATTGTGTGAAGCATTTGCCTGGACTCTGACACCTACAAATGCTGTTTTGCTTGTGAAAGTTTGGTAAGCATTAGCTTGAAGGAGTTTGGGCTGGGAAAATGGCTAACCTGTGTGATCTGTATTTGGTTAGAAGGACGTAAGACAAAGGTTTGTGCTTGACAGTAAAACTGGGAAGATATCTTCGCCTGGAGGTTTGGGGAACACGAGTGCACAACTCAGCCTGTTAACCCCTGTGTGAATGAGCCCCTCTACGCTTCCCAGAGCTGCAGAGCCATTCAGCTCACACCAGCTCTCTGCCGAAGAAAGGCTGCTTTATTATGATAAAAAATGCCCTCTGATTTCTACAGACTGGCAGCAAAACGTTGTCAGTAATGCCGTGAAAGTCTCCATGTGAAAGTGTCATCTTTAGTCCTTGCTGCTCCTAGGGATTATCATGACTCGCCACTTCCACGGTGTTGTAGGCAAAAATATGCACCAGTAGATTATGTGCTATCACTGCCACAGCCCAACCCTCTCTGCTGCTAACAGAAGATGGAATTATAAGCATCAAAGCCAAATGAAAAATCAAATCAAATTGCCCACTGAGTGACTCAATTGCGTCTTCTGTTTATTAGATGTGATGACATGATAAAATACCACCATTCCTGGGCAGTTTAAAAGCAATCACTAGCAATTTATTTGATAGTTCTCTCTTTAGGCTCCGTCTTTATTTCCAGTCTGCACAAGAAGGGGTATTTATCTGCCTGAATTTAACACTCAGCTTGGATATCTGTGTTTGCCAGCTCCTCTCCTGGTCTGCCTAGGAGGGATGGAAACACTGTCAGAGGTTTTTTGAGTAGGTGTTGAAATCTGAATCACTGTCTGGGAGAGCCCGCTGAGGCTGCTTTCTCCTGGTTTGGTTGGGCAAGGGGCCTCCTATTGCAGCGGAAAAGCAGAGACCTGTGCTAGGAGGAACATCGCCCCTCTCTGGGTGCAAGCTCCGTGCCATGCTGTGTTTCCCCCTTGCTGTCCTTGGGGCTGGGGCACGCATGCAGCGAGCAAAGTCAGGACAAACACAGGCCTCCCTCCTGCTGACTTTGCCTGACTTCCCGGCTGCTGTCTTGGCGGTTTGGTGGGTGAGGAAGCCAGTGAGAGATCCCTACACTCTCCCTGTTCTGTCACGTTCCTGCAGTGCAGTTTGAGATGTTTGTGCTTCGTATGGAAATAACAGTCGTGTTCGTGTGCCCTCATGCAAATCAATGCTGAACCTGGATACTCTTGGTGCTTGTGCTGTATTTGGAGTGCACTGCAGTGAAATGATAGACTGGGTTATTTCCCTGTAGTAGGAGCCCCCTGGGCTGAGTTTATAAGGCTCCTGTGTGAACCGCTGCAGAGGAGTAAATCCTATTATGGGGTTTCTGAAGCCAGACTGAAGAGCTGACAGAGAGATGGGTCAGTTCAACTAATCGGCTTTTTAAATGCATTAGGGTTTCATTCAGCAGAGATGACCTAGCAGGGTCGCATGCCTGTGGTGTCCAGAGGAGACAGGTCTCACAGGAGCATGGTGTTGTGTCGGGTGGGCAAACCCCCTGCTCACGGGGATGGGCATGGGGCGAGCGTGGCTTCGCAGTCCAATTGCACTTGCACATCTTGCTTTATCCTGTGATTAGAGCAAACAGGTGTCTCCCGAAGGATTTTATTGCGTGGTCTTCCTGCAGAGGGTCTGTGGAGAAAAAATACCTAATACTTGACAGATGTGTAGCTGCTGTCCTAATTGTAATGTAATTATGGCACGAGGCAGGCAGCAGCTATTGTGTTCACAGACCTAGTTTTAGCATAAGATGGTTACAAGCATTTTCATTGCTCTGTTGATCAGACCTTCAATGGCGATTTAGCAGAGCCCCTGATTGGCCACGTTTTGGTGCCAATATGCTGGAATAACTGTTTTTTGGCATGCACGTGTTTGTGCAGAGCTGGCACCCAAGTGATGCAGTAATGGCAAGTTTCTCTCCTGATTTTACTCCACTGACTTCCCATGTTGCTGCCTATAAATTTGCACAGTCTTTTAGTAGATCAGAGGCTGTACAAGCTGCAGAAATGCAAGTATAAGTGTGTAAAAGAACCCTGATCCTGTGATTTTGTAAATGGGAGTGCTAATGGCTGATGGGAAGGGCTGCTCCCCAAGACCAGCAGGTGATGTACGACAGCACAGCAAGTCCTCAGCAGCAAACCCTAGGTGCTTAGAGGTGCCCTGGTCCTGGTGCCTTCCCCAGTGATGTGGCTCAGAAAGCAGGAGCTACTGCTGCTAGTGGAAAAAGAGGTGCTGGAAGGAAAATTTGAGTGTAAGTAGGATTTTTTTTGATTCTTACTCGTGGAAGAGCAAGAAGGTGCTGGCTTTTCATAACCAGGGTAAGTATCCTTTTGTTTAGGCCATTTATCTAACCCAGAGGGAAGGATGAATCAGGTGAAAAATAGCAATCTGGTCAAGAACAGAGCATGTGTGCATGTGTGTGGGGAGGCTTTTTGTTTCTCATTTGCTTGGGGTTGAGGGGACAGAATGATGTATCAAGTGTGTGTATATATAGTGCTGTTAGTCATTTTTGTAATTACATTGACTCACTGTTTTGATGCACTGAGTTTTCCTTCCACATGCATGAAGATGGAGAGGATCAAGGTATATGATGTGGCTCTCAAAAAGAAGTTACATTAGAATGGCTCTGTGACATTCATTGCTTTTGGGACAAATAAGGAGCTATGCCAACACCAATCTTACACGACACTGACATCACAGTCACTTGTGTTGGCACAAACCACCTTAAAGCTAGCCCTGTAAGCAGAGGGAAAAATGGGTTTATATTGTAGACAATATCTGGTTGTTGCTGAGGTTAATGATCTGCTGCCTGGACGTCACGGATGTCAGTTGTGTTGGTCACATCAAAACCTGGGGTGCGTTTCCAATGGGCCAGTGATGCAGAGATCCGAAAAGGATTTTGGTGTGGAGGTTCATTCTGCATTCCTCATATCCCCATTCTTGTGAGTAATGGAAAGCCATTGCACACCTGTTGACGTCTCAGCTACACTATAAGATATGTTTACATCCAAAATGGACTGTTATCAGGGATATCTAGTTCTCCTCTTGAACCAATATTGTTTATATAAGTGGAACATCTCCCTGATGAGGAAAGGCTGAAGGAGCTGGGGCTCTTCAGCTTGGAGAAGAGGAGCCTGAGGGGTAACCTCATTTATGTTTCTAAATACGTCAAGGGGGAGTGTCAGGAAGATGGAGCCAGACTCTTTTCAGTGATGTCCAGTGACAGGACAAGGGACAATGGGTACAAGCTGGAAAATAGGAGGTTCCACAAAAATATTAGAAAAAACCTTTTACCTGTGTGGGTGCCGGAGCCCTGGCCCAGGCTGCCCAGAGAGGGTGTGGAGTCTCCTGCTCTGGAGACTTTCCAACCCGCCTGGATGCGTTCCTGTGTGACCTGCCCTGGGTGACCCTGCTCTGGCATAGGGGTTGGACTGGGTGATCTCTAGACATTCCTTCCAACCCCTGACATTCTGTGATTCTGTGATATGTTGTTACTTCATATTGAAAAATTGTATCGAGCACGGTCACAAACATGACTTTTTTTTTTTAACTGAGAACCCTGCAGCTGCAGATTCCTGCACATGTGTAGTTTTGTGCATGTTCATGGTGGCAGAAGACGATGTGACTATTTAAATCGTCCTCTTGCCCTGTGAGTCACACAACACACAGGTAAATATAGACCAACTAAAGTAATCTAATAAAGCATTTGGCTTCATAACACAAAAGCTATGTAGAAAGATGGCAAGGTTCCAAACTTAGCAGTCAAAGACAGCAGAAACAAAAAAAAATTGAAGTTATTTTGTGCTTTTTAGTCTTTCACCTGCAGCTTCCCTGTTTCAGTCCGTTCCTCCTTCCCTGCTCTCACCTGGCTCTTGTCCCCTCATCCCACAGAGTTTTCAGTACAAATGACTGTATATCAAACCATTTGTTGAAAGCCAGCCAGGTTTGTTTGCTAACATTCTCATGACCAGCAAGACAAAAATAACCAATATGTGACTGTGTGTAGAGTTTTGGTTTGTTTGTTTTTAGTGGCAAGCTGTTGTTTCTGGAGAGTTAAACTACTCTGTGAACCTTCCTTTGGGTATCTGTTGGAGTTTGTGTTTGTAACGTGAAGAGCAGTGCAAAATAACAAGACTCTTGAAGCGGAGGGGATCTCTCCAGTCTTTGAGATATGGTCACACTAGCAGTGATTCGAATTGTCTTCATACTAGTTCTGTTGGAAAGGATCTGCAGTAAAATTGCCAAGTAGAAATTTCGGCACAAGTTACTTCAGGGATTAAAAATCCCCACCTAAGTGTATAAGATTGTGTAAACAGCCAAGAGATTTTTTTAAACATGTTTTTCTTGTATTTACTGCTAGATTTTGTTTGTTTGTTTATTTTGAAGTTTACTCTTTCTGTGTCATGAATGTTAGTGGATTTCGTTTTTAATGAAAACCAAGGTTATCAATTAACGCCTCGTGTCAGAAGCTGAGCCTTTCAGAAACAAACCAAATAGCACAAAACCTGAAGCAGAACAGAGAATGAGTGAGGCTGCCTTGACATTGTACACAAGTGTTTATTAAACAGCTCCATCAACATCATGCTTCCAGCCTTGCTTTATACTCCTGAATTACTGGTTGTGTTGAAGAGCTCGAGTTTTCGGCAGTTCAGCCTTGTGTGTGCTTTCCTGTCAGAGAAGTAGAGCAGTCGTGCTTGTGTTAAATGACTGAAGTAGGAGTTCAGGAATGTAAGATTGGCTGTGAAGGAAACAAAGATATTTCAGCAAACAAATGTCCCTTTTCCTTGTGCTATCTCAAGTTGAGGCTTGCCTCTGTCAGTGCAGAATTCTATTCCACCGAAGAACGTTAATTACTTGTTTCAGGGCCTCCTGCTCGCTGACGCTCTGTAGTGCCAAAGATGGACTAATTGCTGTGTGAGCTTTGGGATTCAGCAGAGCAAAGCCATGGTTGCAGGCAGTGATAGCTCTGACCTCTGTTATGTCAAATACGTTCTAAAATAAAGGGAGATAAGGTGTGGTGTGATTACTAACAGGAAAATCCGAACTGTCCTACTTAGAATTTTTGCAGAAGTATGTATATGTCAGTTTATTTTCTTAGCAGTTTCCAGTAGAAATAACTATTTAAAATGCAACTGATCTAGTTTCCAGTGCTGGGGCTGTAGGTTGTGTGTTCCTTGAGTGCTGCCTCGGGCTGAGCTCCTAGGACACCCTTGCTGGGGGCCTGATGTTGTGACTCATAAGTCATCCTAATTATAGTTATTTCTGCAATATCAGAGTCTCTCCCTCACCTGTGAGAGAAAGTGAGTCCCTGCTTACTTCAATTTGAAAAAAGCCCCTACATTTCTTTTGAAAATCCAACCTAGAATTGCCTAATGGGAGGTTTTGGTATGAAGTTATGTGACTTTACAGCCTTGAAAGTGCTCAGTAAGCCACCTTTAACTTTCTTAATTCAGTTTTGTTTCGATTGCTGCCGTACCTGAATGTGTTGTGTTCCGCAGAGAGAGGGATGCTGCACTTCTCTGAAGCCTGGCCTCGAGCTGGTCTCTGCATCAATGTCAGTTAGGGACTGCAGACCAGCTTTGCGCTCAGTGTTTTCTCTGAACTATTTGATGAAAAAATAGCTTACTTACTCCTTCTGCAGCCACCTGTGAGACCCCTCAGTCCCTTATTCCTCGTTATGCAGGAAATAACTCTTTAATGGAGACTTTTATGACTTTTCATTACTGTAAACGATGGACCCGTCTCCGTGTTCAGAGCTGAAATGTTCCCAGTCAGCTGCT
Organism: Apaloderma vittatum; assembly: GCF_000703405.1. Classification (NCBI taxonomy): domain Eukaryota; kingdom Metazoa; phylum Chordata; class Aves; order Trogoniformes; family Trogonidae; genus Apaloderma; species Apaloderma vittatum. The sequence goes on along the minus strand of NW_009714171.1, from coordinate 91,934 downwards.
CTAACATCACCTTCCCTTTAAACTCTGGCTAGATGTAAACACGGTTTCTTTATTTTGATGCAGCCCACACTTTTTGTGAAGCTAGCTAATTATATTCCACCATCACCTATAAGTATTTCTTTCCGTTTATTGCTTATTTTGGGGCAAAATCTTGGGCAGCATTCGCCACACTTCCGCCTTCTGTTCTGAATGTGCATCTGCTGAGTGTGCAGGATGATCTCCAGCAAGCAGAGCTCAGATGGGCTGAAGATTAATACTGTTCTTTAGCAAGGAGTGGCTTTAGCAGAGCCCCTTGTGATGGACCAAAATGTGGGAATATGTTATTAATACAAGGTGAGGGGAGAACGTGATTGATGCTGCTTCTCCAGAAGCAGTTGTCAGCCCCTGGTATGGCTTGTGTGACTCAAGGACCTGAGTTTTGTGATGCTTTTCTCAGTCTTTCTATTCCAATCTTTCACTCTGAGAACGTGGTGCAGAGGGAGGTGACCTGCTAAGCTTCTCCCAGCTTGCTCTGTTATCCTCTTAGTTTTTTTAAGAATTGCATCGAAAAGTAAGAGGTATATTTAGTCCATAGCTGCTGTTGAGTTGTCATTAAGAATCATTTACTTCTCCATATTAAAAGGCATTTCCCCCCCACCCCCCCAATATAGTTGGTTTAATTTACGCATTGACTTTTGGATTAACTTGATTTTACAGGGGCATCTTAGTATGTCTAATGGCCTAGTGTGTGCCTAATGGCTTCAGGAGAGTTCATACAGTTCTGGTCACAGCTTCAAAAAACCAAGATGCTACAAGTTCATGTAAATGGAAATATCAGTGCACTAGAGAACTGCCTGTGCAGAATTTGCTGTGTTTTCTGCACTTCCTGTTTTTGTTTTTTCATACAGTGAATTTCACCTACTCACAATTTATCAGCATGTTCAGGATAATCCTCAGAGGCTGTAGTACTTGGACTTTTGTTTTTGAGCGTGACTCCTGTTTCTGCTTTTACTTGGAAATTAGTCTGTCCATAATTTCTTTAAATTTCTTTCTGCCAGAATCAGATATATAATTTTAAAGGAACAAGCCCACAGGGCTTATAGATTTTGTCAATATGCAGCAAGTAGTTTCATGAGCAATATCTTTAATATCAAATCTCTGCTCTGGTATTTTAATATTCTCATATTTTACTCTATGACACAATAACATTTCTGACAAGACTAATTACATCTTTGGCATTAGGACAGAAAGTGACAGGTCAGATTTTCTGCAGTATTTTGTCAGTTATTTCCAGCTCCAGAAGGACTATAATGTGCTCTGCAAGATCACTTAGGAACTTATTATTTTCGTTTAAGTGCAATTTTTAATTCCAAAGAATGTTAAAAAAGCACATCTCTTTCCTGAAGGCACCTGTCTCTCTGTGGTGAGTTTTTGCAGCAGCGACACTCCTCAGTCTTTCTCTGGAGTGGAGAGAGAGAATCCAAAGGGATGCCATCCACCACAGCCTGCATGACAAAGGTTTAATGATTATACTTAGAGTAGTCCACAAAAAGAAAGCTTGCAGAAAAGAAGAATTAAGACTAAGTGGTTCAAACATGCATGCTTAAACCTAAGCACCCACTCAGATTTTTAGACTGTGGTTCTTTGCTTTTTGTTTTCACACAGTATCCAACCTCCTGTGGAGGTCCTTGGAAGGCAGGACGAAGCAGTTTCTAGGTACCGAAGTTCCTTCTTTCTCTTACAATCATTAAGGCTGTGCACCTGATACTACTAGTCCTAGATGTGCACCTACCTGATTTTGCAAAATGTACTCCAATTCCTGCAGAAAACCGTTGCAGAGCCTGTGTTGGGAGCTTAGGGATCACTGGCATCGTGTCTCTCTGCACTGGGATGAACAAAGAGTGCTGCTGCAGAACGTGACACTGAGGATTGATACCTTTCCTGAGCAGAGGGAGAAAAGCTACAGAAGGAATCTAAGCCAGAGTGTGGGGAGAGACTTGTAAAAAAGGCTGTTTTGATTCATTTGGTGTCACTGGAAAAGTCAGGTAGAAAAGCTGCACGTGACTATGTACGGCTGGAACACTTTAATGCTTCTGATCCTGCGCATATGCCATAAACCTTATTAACGTCTTTAGTAATTCTGAGACCAAGTCCACCTTTTGGCACTTGCAGTATTAGCAGAGATGACTATCTTTTATACGTTGACAATGCTATTGTCGTAGAAGATTCCTTCTGATCTTCCCTTTTCCTGCAATATTAGAGGAGCTTGAACTGCTCAGCTGGTCTCTGGGTGGTCAGTGTGCAGGTGTGCACAGCTGTCTCTGTCCTGATGGAGTTTCTCCAGACTACTGGACTGCACCAGCCTCATTCCTCAGTGTGGGGCAAATGACATGGAGGAAGTCGGGGTGCTATTTTTCCACAAAAAAGGGAGAAATGGCTTCAGTCATACGTGACAGAGCAGGCTGTTTTCACACTAGGTCGCATACACCCCGCCACGGCAGCCTGGTGTTCCCTGGACTGATGCTTCAACCCTGAGCCTGTTCTAGCCCTTAAGAGCAGAGCAGAGCAGATCAGGTACGGCTGTAGCACCTCCCTGAGCCACAAAGCACTGAGTGCAAATCTCTTTCTGAATTTGCATTTGTGTTTGTCAGTCTCTTGACTCCCTCGTATATTTTGTTTGGCGTTCTGCCTCCCTCCATGTCGCAGGTAGCAGGGGTGTTTTGAGAGTTGCCCGAGAGCGGGTGCCCCAGCTGCTAATTTCACAAGGGCTAGCTCTTTCGTACCCTTCTTTTCTTCTCAACAAAAGGAAAACAATCGCCCTGAGAAGCACATGAAAATTGGCAGGGGTTACAGATGGCGCTGTCAAATAACCAAAGAAAAAATAATGTCCCGTCTCCTGTGATTTGTCTGGCAGAACTTAGGATGCTTCTGTCATTTCCCTGACACTGTGCTATACTTATCCATGGCACACGGATGAGACTTGTCATTTAGATAAGAGCCACAGTGAACAGAGAAAGCAGAGCCATGGTACATTTATTAGTTTGGAAGGAATTCAGAAGAAAAACTGCTGTTGAGAGTTTTGATATTCACTTTATACAGTTCTGCACTTGCTGTAAACTATAGCAGCTTGACAAAGATGCTATAGTTTACAGCAAAGATGTCTCTTAAAATATACACGTCTGATGTTCAAGTGCAATATCTCTCTGCATACTTTTGTAAGTGGCTCACCTATGCTGGTTATAAAACTGTGTATAACTGTGGCATCAACCCTGGCTCATTGTGCTTTTAGAAAACACCCAGATAAATGGAACAACGGCAGCAATCTGTATTGTTAGGTGCAGAGAGTCAATTCCCCAGCTTCCAGCCTTTTGAAGTTCTACATCGTGTTCTGTACAGCTGCCGTGTGTCATTTAAAGCAGTGTGTTGCCATTTCAGGTGTAATTGGGTTTACATCATGTTTATTCTCAGTAGGCTTTTCTCTGTCTAAACACGACTCTGGAATCATGTCAAGGTGACTTGCACAGTGCCCAAAATCTTCAATAACTAAAAAAAAAAAAAGGAAAGAACAAAAAAACCCAGCTGCCAAACTGGGAGTAAAGTGAAAATTTGGTTCCTATTTACAATGGAGTATATCCAGAATGTGTTGATGCAGAGAACTGTTGAAAGGACTTGTGAAGGAGCAGGCGAACTGTTTTGGGGAAGGAAGAAGGCTGGTGCTCATCACCTGAGCAGAGAAGCAATAGAAAGCTTCTGCACTTTCCCATTTGGGAGTATGAACCACAGTGGTAACTGGTATTTTTTTCTTTTCTCCAAAGGGCATATTTTCTTTTCTCAAGAGAACTTGTGTAATGTCTTAGCATGTTCCTTACTTTTTAATTTATTCTTAAGTTTGTGAAATACTGACTTCCTAAAGCTAAAAACTAATATATACTGGTGGATTTGATCACAATAAAGATGGGACCCGGGAGAAAATGTGTAGTGTGGGTGGAATTAAGCTCACTCTAGTTCAATATTGAAAACAATAAAGGGAGTAAGTATGTAATGGGAAATAGCATGAGAGCACACCATTAGCAGGAACAAATGTAAAATGACAAGGATGTAAATCCAAAAACTCTGAGAAAAAGAAAGGGGGAGTAAATCTAGCTGCTCAGTTTCTATATATGACACTAGTATATTTTTCTACTGCACTCCAAAGGGTGATGAATGTAGTCTGATGAGAGCTATATCTTTCTTTAGAGTGCTCTCGCTGGAGTCGAAGTGAGACGTGGTATGTATATTAACAGGAAGAGCTTGAGCCAGAATTTTCAAACCTTTAGGTACATTCATTAAAATATACTAATTTGGCTAAAATAACCTCTAGTTGTCTACACTTCTCCCACATAAAATCCAGTATACCCATACAAAAATTAGGATCCTAATTGAACCTTATGGGAAGGCTTTTCCTAGGAAGGTGTTATTTTTTCCAGAATGTAATAGTACTTTAAAAAAAAAGTTGAAGAAAACCACAGAGGCAATTCTACTGTGTCAGAGCAGAAGTCTGTTTAGTCTTTGGTCACCAGGTGTAGAAGTACTGGGCAGAGGTATGAGCAGGGCGCATGCAGGGTGATCAGCTCCCTGAGCTGGGGAAAACTGCCGTTGGAGCATTAGGCTGCGGGAACTGTGTGAATGTTCAGCAATAAACCAATGTCCATAACATTGTTTAATTCCTTTTTCAGCTTATGTTCCTGATCACCCCAATGTCCTGCAGCAAAATAGCTGATGAACTATGTAAAAACTTTTATTCTTCTTTGCTTTTAAGAGTAGCACAAAACAATACAACTGGGGTAATGGTGGCGTCTGGAGCGGCCGTCAATAATTGCTCACTATTCGTCCCTTCCACAGTGACAGACGTGAGCATATTCCATCCTTCATGTTTCAACTCTGAAGAGTCCTTTTCTATATCTTTATTTTTAGAAGATAATTTTGTACTTCTAGTCATCTCTTGTTGCCCTTTCTCCTGCGTGTGTTATGAGGTGAGGTTACTAAAATTGCCTTTGAGATTCAAAATGCGGGCACCCAAAGGGTTTAGGTAAAGGCATAATGATGTTTCATGTTTTATTCTCTATTCCTTTCCTAACAGTTTCTAGCATCTTATTTACATTTAGACTCCTGGGCACTGAAATGATATTTTTATCACATAACTGCTATTTTTGACCAATATCAGAGATGTTAGATTATTTTTTGAGTAGGAACATATAATTTGAAGCATATCATTTTGCACTTATGTTTTCCCATGTGCATTTTATTCACTTATTGATGATGAATGTTATCTGCATTTTAATCACTCATTCAGCACTGTCAGGTCATTCTGGGATGCTTCTGGGTTTGTTATGGTTTTTATTACCTTGAATAATTTAACATCAACAAGAGAATTGTTTACTCCTATTACTTGCCTCCTTATCCTTTAGCAAATTATTAATCTGCTAGGGGATGTTCCTTCTTGTCCAATGATAGCTTATTTTCCTGAAAAGTCATTGATGGACTTTTCTAAATTAATTTCAGAAAATCTATGGCCCTCCATGGACTATACTAGCTTATTTGCAGCTTCAAAAACTTAATAAATTGGAGATTTGGCTTCTATTCTAAATAGAAGTTCTAAATAGAAGTTTAGGGTGCTGCTGTAGTGGAGCCCTGAATCACTACCTTCAAAAAAGGTTTAGCAGTAGTACCCAGATGTGTCCACTGAAAAGCACAATAGTGCTGAATTTATCTAAAATGCCACATTAAACTGGTAAACGCAATGTATTTCTTAACATGACAATTTCACTGGACGGGGGGGAGAAATAAGAAATCCCCCACCACTTATTCACAAACCTGAACTAATCCAAATCCTTTTCTTGCCAGCCTGTGCTGCTGCTCGGCGTGGGCTGGGAGCCTGGAGGAAGGTGCCCTTGAAGGTGGGGCCGTGGCATGGGTCTTCCATTCCCACCCTCACCAGCTCACCCCTCGAGGAGCAAACTCTTCATCTGCTGCGGCCGGAGCCTCGGCTCATCCAGCCTGCAGGCTAGATTCTGTCTCCAAAATGCAATTAGGGGAGGAATTAAAAAAAAAAAAATCCCTTATCATTGCAGTAAAGTGTTCATTTCCAAGAGGTTCTGTGTGGTCAAATTACTCCCAAAAGCAATCTCTGAGGACAGGAATCGGGTGAGCTACCTAGGCCAGTACTGAGGGACTGGGCTGGGCATATTTCAATAAGTTGATGCGAAACATTTTCATGCAAAGTGTACTTTACTTAATATTTGCTGCTTAAATAATTCAGCTGAGAAGGAGATGCGTTGAACAGTAGATTTGACAAACCTGATTGTGCTTGTGAAAGCGTACGCACGCAGCTTCAAAATAGTATGTCTAGAATGGGGATTCTAGAGCCACCATTGCCAGAGTCATGGAAATAGAAGAAAAGAAACCTTCTCTCTGCTTTGCTGAGGTTTGATGAGAGGAGGGGCTGCCAGGGCAAATGGAGCTGATCAGTCCATATCAATTTCTAACAGATGTTCTAAAGCACAAAACTTTTTCCTTTGGCTTGAGTCTCTTTACGGAGTTTGGTTTGGGGTTTTTTTGTGTTTTTTTTTGTTGTTTTTTTTTTAGTAACAGTATTATTTTCTTTTGGGTTTGTGGTTTTGCAGTAAAGAATAACTAGCATATTTTTTTGGCATAATTAATATTCTTGTCACGTTGCATTGTCTCAATTGTAAACAGCAGCACAACCAGCTGGTAAATTATTCCTTTTCTCTTGTGTGTAAAAAAGATGGAGACAGTAGTTCTCCTGGCTTGACTTAGATGTTGCTGTTTCCACATTGCCCTTGGTGCTGTTAAAGGGTTCCTGCAGGGCAAGAAAAGTGAAGTATAACTATTGTAATACCAAGTGGCACATTCCTTACTATTTGTGAGTATTCAGATTATGGAATATAGTAATTCCTACCTTCTACCTTCCTGAAATTAGTTTAACTACTTAACTTGCCTCCTGGAAACCACAGACAAAAGACTACAAACTTAAATCTCATTGCTGATGGGAATTTGTCTCTGAAAGCAATGTAGGTGGCAGCTGCTTAAGCCTTCAGAAAATCTGGAGAAGAGAGGAAATTTGTGTTTGTTTTGTATTTTATTCATTCTTATCACTGGAACTTTCAAGTTAGACAGATAATGCCACTAGTCTGTCTTTTGAAATGTCTGGGTTTAGTACACAGGGATAATTAGGCTTCCAGTTGGAGTTACTTCTATTTTTGAAAAAATGCAGCTGAATACCCTCCTCCACCCATCCCCTCAAAACAAAACTCCACCACACCTCCTAGGAAAATAAATAATAAATCAAAACCCCAAACCAATTAAGATGCCCTAGGAAGAGCATAACACGTGCTTTTCTTTTTGTAGTGGCCTGTGCCTGGAACAGGGGCTGTCAAGTTTCTGTATTACAAGCGAGTGCTGGATCTTGAGCGCTGTGGAGGAGTTTTTTGGTTTGGTGCAAATGGAAAACAAATGTCAAAACTTCGCTAAGTAGAGGTCTGGTTTTGCAGGAAATCTTAATAAGAACAATTGCAGGAGAAACGTTCCTACTAACCTGAGGCTCTTGCCCATCCTTTCATTTTATTACAGCGTCAGGATGTGCAGGTGTGAGGGCCAAGGTTCTGCATGATGTGGCAAACCTGAACCATTAGGAGGCGTTTGCTGTAATTAGCTGAATTAATGGCAGGGTCGATGTTGGTCGTAAGAGCATATTTCTGCAACTATGTGCTTCCTTCTGCTTTCCCCTCGCCCTAAAATGAAAGCTAAGTACATTTGACTACTTGCTGTATACAGTTTATTTGTGGAAAAACATGCCTCGAGTTGTAAAGCGTCATTGGCATTCCCCACTTCTCTTCTGTGGAGCAGAGCTACCCTCCTGCAATGCTCTGTCACATTTGGTTCCCCCAGTTCCCTGCAGACCGTGAAGCGGAATGGCAATTTCCCATCTGCGTTTGCAGAAGAGCATCCCTGCGTCAGTTCTTATTCGGGAGCCGATTCCTCTGTCCTGGTACCCTGCAGCAGACAGGGCTGGGTGGGAGCTCTGTGCTGTGCAGTGCCTACCAGGCCGACAGGGACACGGTGGTAGAATAAGCTGGGGAAATAGAGATTGCTTGCCCTGAACCCTGAATTCAAAGTCCATTGTTACAGACAATAGTAATCCTCTTTTTTTTGGTCGTATTTATACAGCTTCACATCTTCCTCTTATTTTTACTCTGCAATATACTTCTACTAAAAAGAGGTTATATATGCTAACAGGTGTGAAAACCTTAGGGGTTTGTTAGAAACTTATTTATTTTTTTTTAATATATGATGTTCGCAGCTGTGCACATTTGCTTAGGTCATATTTCTTATATTGTTTGTATTGCGTGAGCTTAGAAAATGTTTTGTGATGCAGGGTGGTCATGGGAGCGTGTCTGACCTCCCATGGTGGTGTTGGGCTGGGGGCAGATGTCGGGTGTTGCCCCCAAAGTTCACAAGCCCCGACGCTGGGAGGAAGGCGTATAAAAGCTGGTTGTTTGCTATTGTGCTGTGACACCAGAGTCTTTCCTAACACTCACACAAACAAATGATGTCTAAGGCCACATCCTCTGTCTTGTGAAAGGTCTGGGAAATGAGCTCCAACTCCCACCCTGCAGCGCAGCTTTCCCTGCAGAGCACCCCCCTTAACCCTCTCCGAAAGTGTCTGTGTTCCTCCTGTTACGAGTTGCTCTGGGAGAAGAATGGGCATCTGCTTTGCGTTTTGGTGTTCTCACACTTATATTAGTAGAACTGTGTTAAATTCTCCTTTTCACAGGTTCAGTTTCACAAGTTGGTGTGTGGGGTTTTTTTTCATTTTGGTTCCCTTCCCGGTCTGTGTCATTGAGCATAATCCTTGCCAGTGAAGATGGCATGGGAAAGCCATCGAACACTGAGCCAGGGACAGCGGCAAAGGGAAAAAAACAATCCTAACAGAAAGGATGCCTTGGGAGTGCTCGTTCAAAAGATGTTGGTTTAATGGCATATTTGGGAATTCTACGGGGAGGTACACGAAAGAATTAAGCGTGCAGGTTTGCATTTATAAAGCCACAGCAGATGGAACCTTGCAGGGAGATGCTCCTGTACGAATACTTTACAGGAAGGTGGAGGCACTTGCATAAATGCTAAAACAGCTTTACCCAAGTCATTGAATTTCGAACACCTGTGACTTTATATCCAAGCTGATAAAGCACACTTTGATCTTGTAACAGGGTTATCAAATCACACGTGAAGTTACAATAATGAGCTTATCAAGTGCCTTTCTAACATGTGCTGAAGAATGAAAAACTGTCATCTGGGGAAAGTCAGCTGAGAGATGGATGATAGTATTCCCATGCTGCTCAAAATTGTAGTATTCCTGAAATATGTGCTATGGAGTGCCTCAAACATAGCAAAAATGATATTTTATCTCATTTTTGACAGAGAATGAAGAGCTGTAGTAGAGAAGCAGCTTTTACACAGATAATTATGAATTTATCATTTTTGTGCACAGGAATCCAAAGTGGCAATGTGCATGAGTTATAATGCATCTATTCACAACACAGAAGGATATGGAAAGATAATATCTTTATAGGGATAAAAGGGAATTTGCTGGAAATGAAATTAACCACATGTGAAAGGTAACTGCGACATGAGAATATTTTATTAGATGTTCCATAAGCCACTAGCTTGCACTGAGCAATTTCACTTAAGAAATGACAGCAATAAAAATATAAAAGAATATATGGTAAATGGAAAGAAGAAAATAAGCAATGAAGACTTAAATTAGAGTCTCAGAAATGCAGACAACTGATGTTCCAGATATCATGAAAAGAAATACATGACCAAAGAATGGAGGATGATACAGAATCTAAGCACATGGAAAAGAAAAAGCATTCCAGCTAGGCTTTCAGCTTGTTCTAAAGGAAGGTGTGTTGAATTCTTAAATTTTTTTTTTTTTCCGTATTTGGGGCTAAAAAAAAAATTGAATTTCATCAACATAGCTACTCAGAGAGAGAGAAGCAATCGGTCATTGATTCCTTGTGTAGTTTGCGAACTAAACTA